>NC_061849.1:20050538-20078038 GCF_019202785.1 Penaeus chinensis
AAGAAACTAAGTGTAAACTGTGTAATGAAGAATATAAGCGAACACTTGTACATTATATCTACGAGTGCCATGTGATACAGCCTTTCAGGCCACCTAGCATGAGGTACGGATAACTATGTAACTAATTCATATCATCTGATGCCCTAGAAGATATACTTATGTTGTATCCTAAATTTGGAATGTAGTATCACATAACCGAATATAAAATGTATTAATGCTTTCCCACGCCCAAGCTATATGCCGGCGTGGCAGATGAGTGGATAAAGGACTGTGCAGTTGTTACTTTCCTTAAACTGATAAAGTACTCATAGCAATGCTATAGGCTAAAATTCAAATGTAACACTATGTAATGTTATGACCATGCATTAAATGTACCACAGCTTGCCCACGCCTGTGCAGTTAGCCAGGGTGGTAAATTAAGGACTAAACTAAAAACTCAATTGTTGTACACTACACACTGTGACCTCATACGGAATTATGTAATGCCCTTGCTCCGGTGCCCCCGTCCCTTATACACGAATCTCTGGTGTCATATATGAGGAAGGAGTTCATGAATTTTTGGCGCTCATATAACCCGCAAGTTATCACATCACTACGTGAGAGTAGTGATGTGATAACAGTTATGCTTGTAAAGGAATTTGAAATTATTCCTGCCAAGTGCTGTTGTGGTAACCGTTAAAGCTGAATGCCCTGTTGTCCCGAGCGCTATATATCACCTGTCACAAGGTGGGCGAGCCGCGCGGGCCAGGCGCTGCGGTCACGCGCTCTCCCCCACGTTGGGGGGAAACATTGATGGGGGAGAACTCGGTGGATAACTGTCCCTCCCCTCCCGCGGTTGAAGAGTGCGCTTCAGTCTAGAGTTCAGTGGATAGCCCCGCTAAATCCATTGCCATGCAACGGGCATGTGCTGAAGGTGATCCCGATGCCCAGGTGAACGAAGCTGACGGAGGAAGTGACGGCTTCACATTAGTGAAGTCGAAAGCAAGAAAAAAAAATCGACAGTGCCGGTAAGACGCCACTGACACCAAAGAAGAATTATGTCCGCCTCGCCTTTCCTGAAAGCACGATATCCCCGTCCCGGGGGTAACCCCCTCGACCTTATGAGAGGAAACATGTAGTGAACGACTTCGATACTTCGTCTCACTCCAGGAGGTATACACAATGTAGAATATCTCTCTCACCTCCAACTCTCCCACAGGCGTGCAAATATTACCTCCGAAGGGAAAATCAGATGAACTTGGGGTAGCAACGTACTCCTGGCGGAGTCGCTGCGTGGCGACGTTTTGCCCTACACACTCGTTAAATAGTATGGAGGACATTAGTTCACGTTGCCAGGAGCTACCTTACACCTCCCTTAATATCATAACGTGAACTTCGCCCCCTGGACAAACAAGTCCAGGGGGCGAACGCTTATCCCGCCAGTGAGGAGGATGCTCAAGACGGTGTTGCCACGGACCGCTTCTATTATATATATATGTATATATATATATATACACACACATACATATATATATGTATATATATATATACACACATACATATATATATATATATATGTATGTATGTATGTATATACATCTTTTTTTAAATAAATGTTTGTGTTTGTACATATGGCTCCAATATCTCTCTCAATCACATAAACATACTGATGAATAGAATTCCATTTATTTTTAAATTTTAAGCTTTTTATTCATTTTATTTCGAAAGATTTTACAGTAACTTTCTTTATTATATCACCTTTTATTTATTGAATAGTATTGGGTTTTACGTACCACGTTTTACGATGGTTCCTTTATGATAAGTTCACTAATTTATTCATTTTACGATAATTATTATTTTACCAGTTTTATTATACAAAATATCTTATTTTTATATTTCATCTTTGTTTAAACATCAATCTTACTGACTTAACAATCTAAGAAAGAACCACAATGCCAAGGTTCTCGCGCGTAAAAACTAATGTGGGAGGTACAAAGGCAGACAAGGAAGGATTCGGGACTTCGTCTTTGTACCCCGGAATGGGCCTTCCTAAAGTAAGATAAGTGGTTGTGAAGAGTGGCATAATACAGGTAATGAGAGATCTTTATGCAGGTATTATTTCGGAGAGTGACATAGTGATACGGTGCCTTCTTCATTTATTTATTATTTTAGTGTTTTTGTATGTGCTTTATTGCTTTTATTACTTTTATTGCTTTCTTACTTTTATTGCTTCTGTTTGCTTTTGCTCTTGGTTTAATGCTTTCAATGTCTTTATAGTTTTAAGTTTATTTTAGCGCTTTGTTTTAATAAATGTTTTATATCACTTATGTCGCCATTTCCCTCGCAAACCAACATGTAAAAGGAAAAATTATTACAGTGTAGTGATTAACAAGTTCTTGATGTGCCTCATTAATTACTCTAATTACTTGCGTGTACGCACACGCCTTTCCTCGGCTCAATTTACGCTTACCAACCATTATACTCTCGCACCCAACACGTACGCTATACACACACGCTACACTCGCAAGCACAATCTATCGCTCCTTTCCTCACATCATCTTCTACACGATTCCCATTCCCACAAACAACACTACGTTCCCATACGTGAACTAAATGGGTGGTGGCAGTGATGCTACTTTTTTACACTCTTGCGAGATATAATTGTATTTGCAGTTCACTAGAAACACTCTCTCTTCACCGTATGTGTATGTCGCTCACTCTCAGCAAAACTATATTGACAGCCTTATTGAAGGATCAATTGGCCTCCAAATTATGTGATGAAGAGAAGCGCCCGACCATGCCGTGTGATGTCACCAGCCACAGAGATTTCCCCAGGCTGCCGGCGAGTGAGGTTGCAGAGGTTGTAATGATCTGAACCGTCGTTACAGTGTGCAACGAGCCGAAGGCGCTCGTTGAAGGGGCTAAGGCCTCTTTATATGTCTTTTTTACCTTGATGGAATGGTAGAGTGGGAAAATTTAAGGTCTTAAGGAAAAATCTACTTGATCATTTATACTGAAACGGTTTATCCTTTTCTTGATGTTTGTAAAAGAAAGCCAGGCATTGCTTTGAAGGATTGTTAAAAAAAATCCACACAGGATAGAAGAAATATTCCCCTTTATTAGGTAATACCACACAAGTACACAATACTGCAGATCTTAACTTAGATAAGGGTAAAAAGGGGCAGCCGATCCATTCTTCTGCTTTGCCGCCTTCCTCAGCCCTCTGGCTTTCCGAACTACCTCTGCTCCGTTCACGGTCTTTCATGTCTCCCTTCTGTGTCCCGACCTCTCCTCTCGCTAAGATTCCCCCGACTTTGCCCTTCCTTCCCTGTGCCTGAGGCTGTCACGGAATTCCAGGCGAACGATCTCGGACGGTAGTTAAGAGGGCAAAGTGATAGGAGAAGGGGTCGTTTGTCGGGTCAACACTGTAAGATCTTCGTAATCGCAATCTGTCTCGCTACAGGTCACCGAACTATGCGACACGGTTGCGTAACTGAGGAGAAGGTAAACAATGTGTTGCTATCCTCACAGAGAGTGTCTCGTGCCTCTGAATTAAAGACCACGCCGAGGCAGCCATCCCTCACCCTAAGGCAGGGATGACCGCTGGCCGGGCGGGGGAAACCCCCGCACAACCATGTGACAGTTGACCAAGGCGACATAAATGTGCTTGAACGTTTAAAGGAAATGATAGCTCTGAAAGAACAAACAAAACAATATCTTAACGAAATAACGACGCTGAGACAGGACATGGAAAAAATAAAAAGTGACTGTCATTACCGTGTTACCATTAGTACGAAAAAAACGAACAAGGAGAATCGATGTCAGACCGCCAGTGCTGATAATCAGAGTGGGCTGCTGCTAACAGCAACCACGAACAATATCAGGATCTCTGTGACATCGAGCCCAGTGACGCAGCCCCCCCCCCCCCCCCCCCCAGGGGCTGTGCTTAGAAATGGAACAAAGGTAAGACCAAATGCCTGAAATGGTTAAAAGTACTTTTAAGTTTAAGACTACCATCTGTAATGAAATCCATAATCGTAAAGTTATGTGTTTCTTATGTGAATCTGTAATTCATAATATATTCGTAGGATATAACAGCATGAAGTACATATTGCCTAATAAAACACTATTCACATATGGATAAACTCACAATCAAATTTATATCATGGAAGTATTAAGCCTAAGCTGAATGACCTAGGGTTTACATCCGTAAATATAATATTGATGTTATTTGCATGCAAGTACCTTTTGCTGCTACTGCTAACATGAAATGAGGACCTGCAATTAAGGGATATTATTCATATGTGAATACAGCCATGACTGGATTGTTGACATATGTGAAGGTATCACTGCCACATAAATTAGTAAAACAAAATCCGAGAACACTGATGTTCAATTTCATCATTAAAAATAGATTGCCTCTGGATATTTTCATTGTATAATGTATATGCCAGATACTCTACATTTCTGGTTAGTTCTCTCCCCAATTTTCACAACCAAGGCACTTTATGCATGGGCGACTTCAATGCAAGGAATTTTGGAGACAACCAACGTAATAGTAATGGGGAAGAATTCAAGCATTTCATCAATAGTAGATCACTGAAGGTATACGACACAGAAGCTTGAGACTCATTTGGGAGGTGGCAGGTTAGACTATGTTTTTGGCAAAAAAATAGTTCATTAATGTCAGTACTTCACTGGTACGACAGTTAGTTAGTGACCACTTTGCAATACGAACAGACTATAATGTAGACAGCAATTCAGCCCCTATATCTCCTAGCCTCAGAATAATTATCCTACCGGGCCTGGAACATTATTTCAAGGCACAGTTTTATGATGGGTATAACACCTATGAAATAACAACTGTTTATTTTTTTTCTCAGGATCTAAGTTGTCACTGACTACTATAACACATGGGTCTATTTACGAAAACTATTGAAGACAAAGAAGCCCCAGGCCTCAAATGCGCCGAGGTGGCTCAATGACCCAATTCTGGCCATGGAACATGAACGGGTTCAGGAGCTTGCTAATTGTTATAAATATAATAAGACGAGGAATTCAGAGAATTAAAAACTCAGATTCGTAGTAAACACTGGGAACAATGAAGTATCAATAGTCAAACGTCTGTAGCTGACATATGGAGAAAAAATAATAGGCTCACAACACCACAGTTCCAGTCCACAAGAACACTTATATACTGCTAGAGCAGTGGGCTTGAAATTCTCAGCTAAACTCAGCTCAACAAGTCGAAAATAGATAGAAATTTTAATATAGCAGTAACCTGAGCTGCTATTGACCCCTCCGACTTTGCCGACATAACCGAGTGGGAACTGAGCAGTTCCCTTCTGAAAGGTAAGGCAACCGCTCCTGGCGAGGATGGCATTACTTACAGCGTCCTTCATCACATTGCTTACGTACCGGGCAACCAACTTTTACACCTGTATAGACTCAGCCTATCACAAGGAATCCTCCCAAACTCCTGGAGTAAACGCTTAATCATTCCTATACCCAAATCCAATGCTGACAAATACAGACCCATTTCCTTGACCTCCTGTCTGTGCAAAGTACTTGAAAGGATAATTCTGAACAGGAAGGATAATTCTGAACAGGCTTATGTATCGCATAAATGCTAAGTTATCCCCCAGACTGTATGGATTTCTCCTAGGGCGTAGCAGTCAGCACTGTTTTGCAGAGTACTTAACAAACTCAAACCCAGACAAGCAAACCGATCTTGATCTTAAATCTGCTTTTGATAGTTCAAACAGAGAAATTATCCTTGAGCAACTAGCTAGCTTTGGTATTCAGGGAAAACTATTAACATGGATTCAGATGTATCTCTCGAATCGGTGGGCTTAAGTTCTCTTCAGGGGCTTCAAGAGTACTCATACAAAAATACTTGAATTCGGCACACCTCAGGGAGGCGTACTTAGTCCCTTGCTACTTAATATTCTAATGCATAGATTACTGGGCGATATACCACTTGAGGGCAATGACTCCATTATTTACTATGGCAATGATATTTGCCTTAAATTTTCATCCGAGGAAATAATGCAAGAGATTCTAGATATATTTTCAGCAAGGGCTACTGAGTGTTGCTTGATAATATCAACTGAAAAAAAGGCACTTAACCCAAAGACAATCCCTCTGCCAGGGTGACATATAAATGACGTTGAGTTAGATCTTTGCCTCCAATACATTCTTGGTGCCCCTAGAACAACAATGATTGTGAATATGAGAAAAAAACTTAATTTACCTTCTTATGGAAGAATATTATACGTCAATACCACATTTAGTGTCAAATCAATTAGACAACCCCTCCATTGTATAGAATTCCAAAGACCTCTAAACCACAGAATAGAGGAGCTAACTTTGAATGACAACACCGATTCATACTCAAATCCATGGGCACAAGTAACATGTAACACTTAGCTCAGCTAAACATACCCATATCTAAGACCCTACATGGACGTTCTGTACCACCGTGGAAAATGTTGGACCTAAGTGTATATTCTACAACTGCCCCCCAAAAAGACAGTGTCCCCCCTGCTAGTATGCAGTATGTACTTGCAATTATGAATGAGCATCTAAAAACTCTAACGGATCCTTGCAGTCTTGGAGTAGAACAGGATGCGATGTATATAAAAACATTATTTTGCAGCACCAAGACTGTAGGAGGGATGATGCCTGGGCTTGCACTACGCAAACTGAGTTGGCAGGAATACACATGGTCACCAAATTTCTATTGAATCAAGGCTCAGGGGTAATATTCTGTGATTCACAGAGTGCTCTCCAGGCTCTAAACACGTGTATCGTGAAAAAGAACGAGGCCATGATATGCGTTTTGTGTGGATTCCATCGCATGTTGCAATCCCTGGGTATGATCATGCTGATCGCCTAGCAAAGTCAGCATGTGACAAGCAAAGTGTGGATATTGATCTTGGGTTACCTCTTTCTAGGATTTTATACACCATTAAAGCTTCCTTCAAAGAGGACTTGACTGAGTTGATTAATTCTCAACACCCTGAATAGTTGTGGCATAGGGCGTCTTTTGCATAAAAGTTAATCCAGTATTAAAGTTTAAAGGCGTCTTCTGTACGCATCATAAAAGTTAATTCTGGATTAAAGTTAATCCTAATCCACATTACTTGCACAGAAGATGCAAGGTACACTGCATGGCGCACAATCCAGTGCGATTATCAGTAATTTGTAGTCCTACATGAAAAATGGCAATTAGCATTCACCCTCTACAAGTTTCATATTATACGATAGTGTCGATAAGGAAACGTTTGTTATACAGGAAAAAATATATAAACATATAAGCTAGTATTACATCATGCCAATATATATCTGTGTCAGTAAAAATAATATTATATAAATGGCTTCAAATAGCCTATATATATTATAGAGAACCGAAATGAAAGTATCAAACAAAAATTAGATACTCGTGTTGTCAGAGCCCTTTCTCGTGTGTGATTGAGGGGCACGGGTAGGGTATTTTTCTCTGGTGTTGCTAGCAAGGATCATGATAACAAATGTCTATGTGGTTTTGATGTCACTTTAGTTTAAAGAATCAGAAGTTTTTACTTTGAATTTGAAACCTAATCATGATGTTATTAAAAGTTTCTCATTTTTTCGATTAATATATTGCATAATTCTCCAACCTGGAAATAACATTGCCTTTTCTGTGTCTGCAAACTCTGGAATTCTCTCTTCGTTTTTCTTTCCAATGTTGAGAGTATATTTGCAGTTTGCATATCCCACAATTTATATAAAAATATTATGATTAATTTTCGCACATATCTTTGACATGAAAATTTGTTTCGTTATTGCTTATCATAAATATTAATGGCAACTTAACTTCATCTTTGCTATGATGTTGATGACGTTTCATGACGTATCGATACATGATTGGTGGGATTAACTAGCTCGTTCTGCGCATATGCAGGGTCAATGGTTCGGAAAAGAGTTAAATGTAATGCTGGCCACTGCCAATGCACATGCGCATTGGAGATCTGGCTTTAACTTTAAGGATGCGAGCACAGAGAAAGCAGGTTACCGGTGCGCTGGTTTCCAGAGCGGGCCGGTGCCGGAAACCAGCGCAATAAGGTGCTCACAAAGGACGTGGGTAACCAGTTCCGACCCGCTTGGTGAGCGTAGGCAGTATCTGTCATTAGCAGCAATCTGCAAGGTATACAAGATGTTGATACATGATGCTTTCTCTGTGCACACACCCTTAGGTGGTGCACAGATGTTATTCTCCAAATTCTTATCTCTTGTAGTTTATTTCACGTATTGCTCTTCTTTTTTTCTTGACTTTTGTATGAACACTATTGAGCAGCATGAAGTCATAATCGACAATTAGCTTGACAACTTCTATACCTTACGGATTGCTACTATTGACAGATACTGCCTATGCCCGTGTCGCTCACCGAGTGGTTCGGAACTGGTTACCCGCGTCCTTTGTGAATACATTATTGCGCTGGTTTCCGGCGCCGACCCGCGCTGGAAAACAGCGCGCCCGTAACCTGCTTTCTCTGTGCACGCACCCTAAGACTGGATTAACTTTCAATACAGAAGACCCCCAAAGCCAGATCTCTACTGCGCATGCGCATTGGCAGCGTTCAGATTAATTTTTAATTCCACTCCAGACCAGTCTTTACTTTTAAGCCTAGATTTAATCCTGTGGCTGCGCTGAGAGGACAAGTTAATCTCACCAATCATGTATTGATACGTTGAGACACCGTCATCATCTCCATAGAAAAGAGTTAAGTTGCCATTAATATTTATAATAATCAATAACGAGATAAATTCTAACAAAATTCATTAATACATATTTTTATAAGTGGAATATTCAAACTGCAGATATAACTCTCAACATTGAAAAGAAAAACGAAAAGAAAATCCCACAGAGAATTCCAGAGTTTACAGACACAGTGAGGGCAATGTTATTTCCAGGAAAAACATTACATACATATGTAATATCTAAATCGAGAACAGAAGAAAGCTGTTAATGACATCACGATTGGCTTTAGATTTAAAGTAAAAACTTCCTGATTCTTAAAACTAAAGTGACTTCAAAACCGCGTAGATATTTGTTGTCATGATCCTCGTTAGCAACAGAACTACCCTCCCCGTTCACCGGGATCACACACGAGAAAGAGCTCCCGGAGAAAACTCTTGCGAATATAAATTGATATTACGAGTATCTCATTTTTGTTTGACATCTTCATTTCGGTTGTCTATAATATTTGTAGGCTATCTGAAGCCATTTATGTGTACTGACGCAGATATTTATCGGCATGATATAATGTTAGGTTTGTGTGTGTGTATATGTATATATATATATATATATATATATATTAGTAAATGTTTCCTTATCGACATTAGCGTTTAATATGAAACTTGTAGAGGGTTTATGCAAAATTCTCATTACAAAGATACCCGATTTTTTCATGTAATACAGCAAATTTACTGATAATCGTATTAACTCGTGCGCCTGGCAGTGTGCCTTGCATCTTCTGTGCTGTGGATTTGGATTAACTTTAATCCGGAATTAACTTTTATGAGGCGTACAGAAGACACCTATACAGCACTATGATCGGTTTAGGCAAGATTCATTCATCTATGGTTTATATAAAACAAAAACAAGACAGTGTGATGTGACCGCAAGAGGCTTGTAATGGCAGGTCAGTAGTTTGTAATGTCAAAGAAACTATGGGTAAATGTGTTATGAGGAATAAAAGCGAACACTTGTACATTATATCTTAGAGCATAAGGTATGGAGAACTATGTAACTATTTCATATCATCTGAGAAGATATACTTATGTTGTTTCCTAAATTTAGAATGAAGTATCACATGACCGCATATCAAATGTAGCAATGCTTTTCCACGCCCAAAATACGACAGCGTGGCAGATGAGTAGATGATCTCTAACACAGTAAAGACGGCTGAGAGGATGGTACTAAACCGGCTTCAATGGAAAACGGGACCCCCGCACGAACACCTCCACGGGTTCACAAGGGGCATGGGCACAGCACACAGCATAGCCACGCTCTTAAGCACAATCAGCAAGGGCCCAGCTGTGGTGGTATTCCTTGACCTGGAGAAGGCTTTTGAACTGGCAAGTCCGCTTGCCATTCAGGAAAGCCTGATCCAGAAGGGAATCAGAGGAAAGCTCTTGGCTTGGATAGGTGACTACTTCAGGAACAGGACTGCCAATGTCAAATTCCAGGGTCACCTATCGCAGCACATGCCGCTCGAAAATGGAACACCACAGGGTGGGGTTCTCAGTCCAGCCCTATTCAACACTTTAATGTCCTGCATCCTCAACATAAACCTCCCAGTGGGGTGCCAGATCATCTCGTATGCAGACGATCTCGCTATCACCTCCACTGGACCACGCAGCCAGAATAAAGCCCAGCGTTGTCTGGACCTCGTGTCAGAGGAGTGTTGTAGGACAGGACTAAAGATCTCTGCTGCCAAATCCAAAGCCATGGCTTTGAGACAGAGAGTTCGAGGCACAAGACTGAAAGTCCAGGGAGTGGAATTAGAATGGGTCAAGGACTACCTATACCTTGGGGTAAGGATAGACCGGACCCTCTCCTTCCATAAGGAGGTCCAGTACCTGGTTGACCGAACCAAAGCAAGACTGTCTGTCATGAGAGCAATGACTGGGAGACGCATAGGGGCCAGACACAAAGTACTAAGATCATTCTATGTACATGCTGTCCGGCCCATTGTGGACTATGCCTCAGTCGCTCTAATTGCTGCAAAGAAAAAGCACACAGACAAATTAGAAACAGTCCAAAATGAAGCTGCCACGATCATTCTGGGTGCCCCGAGGTGGACGAAGGTCCTCAACCTCCTGATGGAGGCAAACCTTCTCCCCCTGGACTCACGAATCGATCTAACGGCAACACAATTCCTGTCAAAGGTCATCCAGGCTCCCAGGAACACAAGCCTAAGACAAAAATTAGTCAGATGCCTCGAACAAGACAACGAGCTCGTTGCAAACAACTCCTGGCTGTCTCATACAGCCAGGGTGTTGATACACCATCAGCTCAAAGAACAGCTTCTTGCTAAGGCCCTGGACTCCCCCCACCCCGACTTTGCCGAAGCACCGCCGTGGGCACTGAGCCTGATAGAGTTCAACATAATGAGCCTGTCAATGAAAAAGAGCCTATACCCCATGCCTAGCCTAAAGGCAGAAGCCCACAGGGTCATTGCAGCCATCACTCCTCCGGGTAGTAGAACATACTACACGGATGGATCGGTCGATCCCTTGAGCCACACTGCAGGCGCCGGCTTTGCAGCTAGGGATGCCACGCGATCCATGAGGGTAACAGACAACGCCTCCTCGCTACAGGCAGAGGCAGTTGCAATCATGGGAGCCCTAGGCCACGCGTCCCTAAGGGAAGGACACGTGGTCATACACACAGACTCCAGGGCAGCCATTGACTGTCTTCAGCACAGCTCACCCACAGACAACATCTACCTACTGACCACGATTCTCACAATGGCACAGAGAATTCTTGCTCAGGGTAGAAGAATTATCATCAATTGGGTCCCAAGCCACATCGGCATCAGAGGGAACGAGCTTGCTGACAGACTAGCCGTCGCTGGCAGGGGTATGCCCCCAAATCCCATGACGATAAAACCGAGCCGAAAATTACTTATGGAGAAGTGTGCCTTGGTCGGTCGTACCTTCCTACGGCAGCTCCACAGAGAGGAAACGAGAACCTCCCCCTCGGCCAGCTGGTACTCAGACGCCACAGGCTATGAACCACTGGCACTCTCTGAAGTAAGCAACAGAGGTACCGAAGTCATTCTTCACAGAATACGCCTAGGTTACCACTGTGCATGGCAGATTATCCCAACAATCGAACGCGATGAATGGTGCAGCAAGCACTGCGGCGAGCCGAACGCCACACTAGTCCACTACCTAGAAAATTGTGACCATACACAATTCCTGAGACATGGACCGCCCACAACAGCCGCCGTGCTGGTAAAGAGGCTATGCGAAATGCTTACACCATAGCGGCAGGAGCGCTTGCTGGCAATCCCGCCGCCACGGTAAGCACCGAGTGTCAGACAACTCAATGAGATAGCCGTAAAAAGCTGACACAGGCCGGGCCATATCTAGAAGGCACATGCGAAGCTAGAACTTCGCAGACCAAACCACCACACTAACACAGTAGGACTGTGTTATTGTTCAATTCCTTTAACTGATATAGTACTTATCATGATGATGTTATAGCCTAAAATTCAAATGTAATACCACTATATAATGTTATGACCATGCATCTAATGTACCACAGTCTGCCCAAGCCTGTGCAGTTAGACAGGATGGTAAATAAAGGACTAAACTAAACTAAACAATTACGGTATACAATTCTGCGGTTAATTCTGGGATTATTTTTTGCCTGATTGAGGCACAGTGCAAATGCATTAAATCATGATTAGGCAAAGGCAACTTTTTAATATGAAAATGCGTTTCGAAAATTTCCTGTTGACCGTATCAAATTATGTAAAAGGTTTCATTAATTGTTCCTCAAATAGGAACGGCATTTTATTGATTGATTGCGTTAACAAATAGTAGTACAAAGAAAAGAAAAGTTGTTTTATCTAAACAACAAATGCGCTATTGACAGTTATATGTTATTAATACACGCAGTCCACGCGGATGTTATTTTCAAACAACAAACTTTGAACAAATTTTAGTAACACAGCTTGCAAACCTTAGTGATGATTATCGTCAAATATGGTAACGATTCAATACTTATACTTGTCTTAAAATGCGAGATGGAATTTATTGACCTTTGCTTGAGCCCGAAATACTTCGGGGGGCGTGGTGGTACTTCATGCCGCGCAGCTTAAAATTATTACCCGTCCCACGTAACTACGAAAGCTTTAGCCCGATTTCGTCGCGCGCTGTGACGGCACACCCAATCATTCTGTTACTTTATGAGGCAACAGGAAGCTTATTTGCGAAATCAACCGTTTCATATTTATATTAGTTGATACAAATAAATTCAAATTTCTCTCTTCAGATTTCCTTTTCATGTTGTTGTTTTTTAGTCAAATGGCTGGAAGCAGAAGAGTTCACTTAAGCATCAAAGATATTTTCGATATACTTGACAATGGTGATAGTGATTTCGGAGTGATGAAGTGATGAAGATGACCAGCCCCTCTCTACCTCTGTGACGACCAAAACGGTAAATGGCCAGCAGAAAAAGACCTATAAATGGAGGAAAAAGGACTTCGAGCCTCCAGATATCACCTTCACTGGAACTTCATTGCCCCAACCTACTCTCGATGATCAAGGACAGCTCCACACCCAATTCGAGTACTTTCACCGGTTCATAATAAATTAAATAATTGAGTCCATTGTTACTTATACTAACCAATATAGCGTTCAGAAAACTGGTACATGTATAAATACTACAGTGAAGGAGATTGAGCAAGTACTAGGACTTGTTCTTTGTATGGGTATCGTCCATATGTTTACTTTGAAGAAGATACCCACTATGGACCAGTGGCAGATATAATTGGAAGGAACAGACTACAACTCATTCTAAGGTGTCTGTACTTTGTGGACAATGAAGCTATTCCTGATGAAGTCAAAACTGACAAGCTATGGAAGATTCGACCACTTCATGAGAAGTTTCGTGAGCAGTGTCTTTTGGCCATCCCTGGGGAAAAGCAATCAATAGATGAAATGATACCATTTAAGGGTTGATTCAATGAAATCAAGCAGTATCTCAGAGTAAAGCCCAAATCCATGGGGCTTCAAAGTCTGGTGCCGCTGAAGTACAGATGGAATGCTTCATGATTTCGAGGTGTATCAAGGGAAAGCAGGGATGAAAGGGAAGAAGAGTTCACTAGATGTTGCCGGAGAGGTCGTCAGAAAACTAAGTGCTACCCTTCCACAACAGAAAAACTACAAGGTGTTAGCTGACAATCTGTTTACGTCTTATGCACTGATGGAGAATTGTTCTACTGGAACAATTCGCGCAATTCGCCTCAGTGGATGACACAGATTGAATTGGTTAATTGGTTAATGGTTAAAAACAAAATAAATGTGCTAGACATCTAAGGTCATGTAGCACTATAGTAAACGGTAGTGAAGGGTGGTTGACTTAGTGATTAGTTGTCAAAGCTGGGCAAAGGAATTGACGAGTTAATGGGTTAAGGTTGGGTAAGGTAATGTATAGGGGTTAGATCAAGTGAAGGATGTATATGCATTTGAGGAATGAAAACAGCATAAAGTGTGACAAGCTGTGGGAGGGATCACGAAAAATCGGTCCCATTTGGCTGGGCTAAATAGATTATTTAAGAATTTTGTAGAGATGGGGGTAGTAGAAGGACGGGGGCATGTGGAAGAGGGAGTAGTGTTGAGGGAGGTAGTGTTATGGGGAGGTGGACAATAAGGTTGTAAGGTAGTAATAAGGGAGGATGGGGTAGTTGATGAAGAAGGTTGTTGAAGTTGAGCATGTTGGGAGTAGAAATGTCTCCTGGGGTGTTGATTATGGTGGATACTGAACTAGTAGGCATTGAGGAGGGGGTATTAATTGTAGTGTTCAGAGCCGTGGTCAAAGGAGAGCCTGGGGTCAGGTAATCGGGCGAGTTTGAATTGGTGGAGCTATTTGATGAAGAGGCAAGCCTCATTGCCTCTAATAATGGTATGGTTAATGGTTAAAAGCAAAATAAATGTGCTATCTAATAATGGTATAAAATCTTCATTGTTGGCCATGATAAGCCTGGAGTATGTTGGGGAGAGAAACGGTCCACCCCTCAGGGTCCCTTGAGGGGTAAGGGCTAGACAACTAAAGCAGGGGAATACCGTGCCCATGGCTCCCTCAGGCCGTTCAGGACTGGCACAAAGTCAGCCTTTCATCCTTTCAGCACGGCTCTCACACTTTAGGAAGTGGATAGTAGAAGGGGTTGGTGAAGGGACAGACAGGAAAAAGTAGGAGGGGAAAAAAAAGACCATGCAAAATTTGTTGAGTCGAGGGCTGAGTCCCAAGGTTGGGGAGTTCCCCAGCATTGGGTCCCAGTCTCCGCCTCCTAAGCCCCCCCACGACAACAATGGGCAAGGGATTGGGGGGGACACAGATTGAAAAGCAGTTGACAAAATCAGGACGTGGTTCCTTTGACTACCGAGTCGAACAAAACACCAATACCATAAATGACACAAGGATGTCAACCTTTGCTGGTGTTCAGCCCCTTGATACGGCTAGGCGTTGGGACAAAACAGCAAAAGAGCACAAAGATGTCACCAATGAGTATAATCATATGGGGTGGAATTGACCTATTAGATTCATGCACTGCCCGCTAGAAGTTTCCATTGAAGCCAAGAGAGTGGTACATGTATATTTTCTGGCATTTCGTCCAACTTGCCGGAATCAATGCCTGGCTGTGGTATCGCCGAGACAGTGACCAAATTGCTGCAACCAAGTTTGAAGTTATAGTTTCAATTATCAAGTTTCAAGTGATTCTCAGCGTGGGAAATCCACATATATAGTTCATAATTCAGCTGGACACAATTTTACAGTACATGCATTAATGGACCATAGACATGAGAAAATACTACTTTTGTATAAAAAAAAAAAAAAAAAAAAAAAAATTGTGAATCTTTCCTTATGTTCATATCTTGTACAGTTATGACAACTTTTTACGATAAAAGTTTTATGTAAAGTTGGTGTTTTTCTTCCCTGACATCCCAAAGGGTCATGGGCGACCCATAACAGAAATCAAGGTCAAAAGGTCAAGATCCCAGAAACTCTAACTGATATCTTATATTGAACATAAAACTTGACATTTACCATATATATTATAGTTTTCCTACTTTCAGAAATATCTTGGGTTCTAAGGCATTAAGTGTAGAAGGAATAGGAGTAGAAAGACTGGAGGATGGTTGTTATTTTTGGGTCATGATTGGATAGTTTTGAATCTCTTCGAGAGTTTCTCCAGTTGAGGCGGTTGAGGAAGTAGGAGAAACAAAGGTTTTCTTATGGGGAGAGAAGAGGGGACAGATGTTTGAGGGGTGGAAGGAGAGGTTGATGAAGAGGATTTGGTAGAAGATGGGACGTAGCATTTAGATTGTCTTGTGCAATGAGTTGGACAAAGAGGAAGTGAGGTAGGTACCTAGGAAGTAGTGATTGGAGTGTCTGGAATAGTGGAGGAGATAAAAGCAAAAGTATTTGACTAGAAGAAGTAGGGGAAGAAGTGGGATGAGGAAGAGATGCTGGGGGAAATGTAGAAACATCTCGGGAGGAAAGGGTACGGCAGGGCAATTATCGGAGTAGGAAGTGAAAGAGAAACCTCGTCGACGTGCTTTATTGTCTGCCTTCGCATAAAGTGAGGCCAAGTTTGGATCTGAGATTTGCCACTTCAGATCCAATCTTGTAAGTAGCGCAGCCCCTATAAAATACATTATGAGTGCCGCCACAATTGGCACACGTGCGTGACTGTGCAAAGCAGTGTGATCGATTATGACCAGGTTGGCAACAGAGATGGCATCGGGCTATGGAATGACAGTGTTTGGCAGGGTGGTCTAGATGCCATTAATTCTGACATTGACGGGGGGAGGTTAATCTAAGGAAGGAATCTAAGCCAATATAAACATTAAAGGGGAGGTTATGTCTACAAAAGTAATTTGGGCAATATTGGGTCCCAGTACTGATACTGCATCATAGTCCAAGTCTTCTCCACAATCTGACTAATCTTTATTGTAGATAGGGTAGTTTGCTGTGGAGATGGAGACAGTTCCGGTGCAAGTATTGGGGGAGGGATGAGGTTGGGCAAGAATAGGTTGATAATGCTATGGCTGGTGATTCGGAAGTAACTGTGTCAAGGAAGGAACGATCGGCTGCGGAAGGAAACTTTGCCTACTTGATTTTGGAAGCATTGCTGGAAGAGGAGTGTTGTCAGAGTAGGAGGCTGTGGAAGGATTATGAAAAATCGATCCCATTTAGCTGGGCTATAAAGAGTATTCAAGTTATTTGTAGAGGAGGGGGTAATAGAAGGATGGGGACGTGTGGAAGAGGGAGTAGTGTTGAAAGAGGTAGTACTGCAAAGAGATGGACAATAAAGTTGCAGAGTAGTTATAAGGGAGGAAGGGGGTAGTTGAAGAAGAAAATTGTGGGGGTGGAGGAGATGAAGTAGTGGAAGTTGGGAGAGCAGGAAGGTTTCCTTGAGATTGAGTATTGACCTGGATGAATGATTTGGACTGTACTGATGCGATAGTAATGGTTAATGGTTAAAAGCAAAATAAATGTGCTAGACATCTAAGGTCATGTAGCACTATAGTAAAAGGTAGTGAAAGATGGTTGAGTTAGTGATTAGTTGTCAAAGCTGGGCAAAGTAATTGACGAGTGAATGGGTTAAGGTCGGGTAAGGTGATGTAAAGGGGTTAGATCAAGCGAGAGATGTATATGCGTTTGAGGAAGAAAAACAGGTTGTCAAAGCTGAAAGTGTTAGATTCTCTAAGGATGTCTGATAAATTGGGATGTCTGATAAATTGGGAGGTTGGTGAAGGGAGGATAGGTGGGGGAAAGTAGAGGTACGGCTGCATCATAACATGGGCATGACAATAGAATATGTGGAACTGAAAGAGGTACATTACATAGGGAACATAGGGGTGGATCGGATTGTGACATCAGATAGGAGTGTGTTAAACGGGTGTGGCCAATGCGTAAGTAGGCGAGAGCCGTCTCCCAACGTCTGTTCCGATGAAATGGAGCTGACCAGGAGGAGATTGATAGTTTTACAGTATGTAATTTATCAGTGCGGAGACTTGACCAGAGGGATTGCCATCGAATATCAAGGTCTTAAAGTATGGGTAATAATCCGTGGCTGGGA
Source organism: Penaeus chinensis (assembly GCF_019202785.1). NCBI lineage: Eukaryota > Metazoa > Arthropoda > Malacostraca > Decapoda > Penaeidae > Penaeus > Penaeus chinensis. Next base: position 20,068,382 of record NC_061849.1, read on the forward strand.
TACATGAGAAACGTGGTTGGTATGATGTGGACATAGCGCCGTAGCGTGCAAGAGTATCTGCCTGTTCATTGCCGGGGATTCCAACATGGCTGGGCACCCAGCAGACCTTTAAGGCGTGTGGACAGGTAGAACAACCAGTTCTGGATCTTACAAACAAGGGGGTTGGTCAAGTGTATAGACTTTATGAGAGTTAGTGAGTTACGGGAGTCAGTAAAAATTGTGAAAGAGGAAGAGGGGAGTGAGTATATGTGTTTTAAGGCAAAAGGGATTGCATAAAGTTCTGTAGTAAGGACACTGGATTCAGGAGGGAGGGGGTATTTGAAAGTATGAGTTGGGAAGGTTACTGCAAAACCAACACCGGAGGTGGATTTCGAGTCGTCAGTGTAAACATGACTACTGGAGGAATTAGTGGAGACTTGGTCAAGGAAATAGGTGAGAAGGATAGCAGGAGGAATATTTGATTTTGGTGGGTCAGGGTAAACAGAGGAGCAAATACTGGGGTAAGGTAGAGGCCATGGAGGGACAGAATGGACAGAGAACGGGAGGGGTTGGAGATGGGGAAAAGGGGAATGGGAGAGGAGGGTATCTATGCGAGTGGAGAAAGGAGTAGTTAAACGTGGAGAAGAAGCAAAGGTAGGAGGTAGGGATCGTAGGATAGTTAGTTTAGTGAGGAGAAGTTGGTGGAATCGAGCATAATCGGAGAGAGAGAAGGGTACGGCGTCGAGAGAGAGATGGTATGCCTGATTCAGTGTATAGGCTCTCAACTGGAGAGGAGCGGAAGGCACCTAGGGCTAAGCGAAGACCACAGTGATGGATTGTATCAAGATGGGCAAGTGATGAAGTTGAGGCACAGGAGTAGATATGGCATCCATAATCGAGAGTGGAGAGGAGAGTGGAGGTTGGGGACCTACACGTGCGCGAGAGAAAAGGATGGAGAAAGATTTGTAGGTAGAAAAGCAGAAGCCATGGTTTGTGGCCCAGGAAGATACTGATGATATTGCAGACTGAAGAAATTGGTAGAGATTTGGTATGGATGTGCCAGAGGCATATATGGTTAAATGATCAACATATAGTGATGACCGGGCTCCTTGTGTTAGAACTGAGATAATGTAATTTACAACAAGAAGGAATAAAGTGGTACTGAGCACACTGCCTTGTGGGACGCCTTCGATTTGAGGGAAAAACATGGGCATGACAATAGAATATGTGGAACTGAAAGAGGGACATTACATGGGAACATAGGGGTGGATCGGATTGTGACATCAGATAGGAGTGTGTTAGACGGGTGTGGCCAATGCGTAAGTGGGCAAGAGCCGTCTCCTAACGTCTGTTCCGATGAAATAGATCTGACACAGGAGTAGATATTGTGCGACGCCTTCGATTTGAGGAAAGAAGGATGATGCGGCAGAGGCAATTTTGACCTGGAAAGCGCATTGGGAGAGGAAAGACTTTATAAAGACACCAATGTTTCCACATATGCCTAGAGAGGACAATTGTCAAACGGAAACCAAACTGGGAAGGAGAGAGAAGATTGTGAGATTCAAGATACCACATTAAGCGGAAGTTAACCATTCGCTCTAGTAGTTTGCACAAGCAGCTAGTTAGTGCGATGTGGCAATAGTCTTGAGGGAGGTTACCCGATTTATTAGGTTTCAGGAAGGGAAGGATAAGAGCTTCTCGCCAATGAGAAGGAACATTTCCTGATGTCCATATGTGGTTGTAAATTGTTAATAGGAAGGATAAGGAGGAAGATGGGAGATGTCGGAGCATACAGTAGTGAATACCATCAGGGCCTTCATGAGTGTTGCGACACAACTGTAAGGCAGCACTGAGTTCAGAGGAAGAAAAGGTAGCATTATAGGACTCAGCAGAGGATAGGGTGAAGATAATGGGGGTACGTTCCCTGGTGATCTTAATAGAAGAGAAGTGTGGAGAAAGGTGAGAACCACTACTGACCTGGCTGAAATAGTCACCCAGTTCATTAGCAACTTGGAGAGGATCAGAGATGAGGGTATCTCGAATATGGAGGACGGGCGCTGGATGGGGGGGATGTTTGTCTGATAGTTTAAAGATCCGGTGCCAAACATTTGAAAGAGATGTAGAGGATGTAATTGAGGAAACATAATTTCGCCAGCTATTTGTTTTGCTATTTCGGATTGTACGACGAAGACAGGAGGATGCTCTTTTAAAGGAGATAAGAGCTGATAGTTGAATAGGGGTACCTCGTTTATAGCGGTAACTGTTCCAGGCTGCACGATTTAAGCGAAGTGCTTTAGTGCAATCAGAATTCCACAATGGAATACATTTGGAGGTATAGGGTCTTGAGGTTCGAGGAATAGCTGTATGGGTAGCTCTTAGGACTGTAGTTGTGAAACATTGTATCATATCTGAAATGGATGAGAGGGAGGATGGAGGGATGTGAATAGCAGAGAGTGAAGTGAAAGTACGCCTGTCGGCTCTATCAAAGCACCAGCGTAGGGAGTTAGGAAGTACATATGAAGGTACATATGAAGTAGAAAGTGGTCTAGAACTGACCAATGGAAATCTAAATGAAGAGAAGGGGAGCATAGAGAGAGGTCAATGCATGAAAAAGATTGCGTGCGTGTATCAAAGTGTGTGGGGCGATCTGAATTATGAATAATAAGGTCAGCTGTGGAGAGGAAGCGTTCTAGGGATCGGCCACGGGAGTTGGTGATAGAATCACCCCAAAGAGTGTGGTGGCAGTTGAAATCACCAACTATGAGGAGAGTAGTGGGAAATTAGATTTTCAAAACAAAGTCAATGGGGTGGGAAAGGAAGAAGTAGACTGAAATCACTGTGATCCAGCGGTTATGAAAGATGTGAATAATTGTGCAAGGGACAGTGGTTTGAAAGGGAGGTATGACATAAGCTGTTTTCTGATTGATAAGTATAGACGAGACATAAAGGGAGTGTGGGGAAGAGACAAAAGGAAAATTGGGGATTGGTATAGGTATTCTTCGTTGATTTATGAGTGATAACGATTGCAATACGTGTAGGAGAATTTGAAGGGGAAGGAGCTAGAGGGTGGGATAAGGAATGAGAGGGGGGGAGGTGGTGTTGTATCAGGAGGGGTATTAGGAGGTGGAGGGTCTGGGGAAGGGGATAGTTGTGATATAAGGGATTCACGTGTGTATCCAGGAGAGAGTTGAAGAGATAGAGGGGATGGTGGGAGGGTTAATGTAGGTGGAACTGGAGTAGGGGGGGGGGGGGGCTGTGTTGGGAGTGGGTAGGAGGACAGGCTGTAGGGGGGATATGAGTAGGAGGAGGATGGATAGAAGCAGTCAATTCGAGTGTGGAGGGAGCGAGAGTTGCAGAATTTGGAGGTGGATGAGGGGTTTCAGTGTTAGTTTGGGAATATCTTCAAGGGTATCTGTAATGGAGTTGGTTGGGGAGTTTTGTGAAACAAAGGTTTTCTTGTGAGGGGGGGAAGAGAAGACTGGTGTCTGAAGAGTAGGGTAAGAGGGGATGGAACGTTTAGTTTGTCTGTTGCGGATAGTGCGGGTAGGGAGAGGGGAAGGTATTGGGGCTGTAGTAGAGATTGAAGTGTCTGGATTTAGGATGGTAAAAGAATTTGACTGAGGAAGGTAGGAGGTAGAAGAGGGGAAGTTAGATGGAGGAGGGATAGGTTTAGGGGAGGGTGTAGGAGCTTGGGAGGTAGGGGGATTGTCAGAGTGAGCGACATTACTGGAGTAGGGGGTAAGAGAAAAACCTCGTCGACGTGCTTCCTGTCTGGCTTCACGTAGAATAAGTTTAAGTTTGATTCTGAGAGTTGCTACCTCAGACTCAAATTTGTAGGTGGGGCAGCCTCTATAAAATACATTATGGGGGCCGCCACAGTTGGCACATGTGCGTGATTGTGCAGAGCAGTTTGATCGGGTATGGCCAGGTTGGGCACACAGTGGGCATCGGGCTGTGGAACGGCAATGTTTGGCAGGATGTCCTATATGCCAACAATTTTGGCACTGCCGAGGAGGTTGATATGTTCGGACAGGGAGGGATTCTCCACCGATGTATACATTAAAAGGTAGGTCATGTCTACGGAAAGTAATTTTGGCTATGTTAGTGGGTTTTTTTTACGATGACCTCTGGGAGGAATGGAGTAGCATTGTACATATGTTGCATCATAGTCTGTGAGACAGGCAAGTAACTCTTCTCCACAATCTGACCATTTTTTGTCATATATAGGGCGTTTTTCTGGGAAGATAGAAACAGTTCCGGTGCAAGTATTGAGGGATGGGTGGGTTCTGCAGGAATGGGGTTACCATATAGATTAGTTAGATTTCATAATGCTATAGCTTGGTCTTCAGATGTTACTGTGACGAGATGGGAACGGCTACGGAAAGAGACTTTGCCTACTTGTTTTTGGAGACAGAAGGGTGTTGTCAGAGTAAGGAGCTGTGGGAGGGATCACGAAAAATCGGTCCCATTTGGCTGGGCTGAATAGAGTATTTAGGATTCGTGTAGAGGTGGGCGTAGTAGAAGGACGGGGGCGTGTGGAAGAGGGAGTAGTGTTGAGGGAGGTATTGTTATGGGGAGGTGGACAATAAGGCTGTAAGTTAGTAATAAGGGAGGATGGAGTAGTTGATGAAGAAGGTTGTGGGGGGTAGAAGTGTTGAAGTTGAGTATGAGTGTTGATTAGGGTGGATATTGTACTAGTAGGCATTGAGGAGGGGGTATTATATGTAGTGTTCGGAGCCGTGGTCAAAGGAGAACCTGGGGATTGGGAATCGGGAGAGTGAATTGGTGGGGCTATTTGATGAAGGGGCAAGCCTCAGTGCCCCTCATAGTGGCATAAAATCTTCATTGTTGGCCATGGTAAGCCTGGAGTATGTTGAGGAGAGAAACGATCTACCCCTCAGGGTCTCTTTAAGGGGTAAGAGCTAGACAACTAAAGCAGGGGAATATCGTGCCCATGGCTCCTTCAGGCCGTTCAGGACTGGCACAAAGTCAGCCTATTATCCTTTCAGCTCGGCTCTTACACCTTAAAAAGTGGATAGTAGAAGGGGTTGGTGAAGGGACAGAAAGGAAAAAGTAGGAGGGGGAAAAAAAAGACCATGCAAAATTTGTTGAGTCGAGGGCTGAGTCCCAAGGTTGGGGAGTTCCCCAGCATTGGGTCCCAGTCTCCGTCTCCCTGCCCCACACACACATACACACGACAACAACAGGAAAGGGGTTGGAGGGGTTGGGGTGATGCGATAGTAGGTATTGAGGAGGGAGTAGTAGACGTGAGTCGTGGTCATATGAGAGCCTAAGATCGGGGAGCCGGAATTGAAATCTGTGAGGCTATATGATAAAGGGTAAGCCTTAATGACCCTATTAATGGAACAAAGCTTCATTACTGACATGGTAAGTCTAGGATATGTTGGAAATAGAAATAGTCCACCCCTCAGGGTCCCCAAGGCTGTTCATTACCGGCACAAAGTCAGCCTTTCATCCTTTCAACACAGATCTCACACCTTACGAAGTGGATAGTAGAAGGGGATGGAGAATGGTTAATGGTTAATGGTTAAAAGCAAAATAAATGTGCTAGACATCTAAGGTCATGTAGCACTATAGTTAATGTTAGTGAAGGGTGGTTGGGTTAGTGATTAGTTGTTAAAGCTGGGTTAAGGAATTGGTGAGTGAATGGGTTAGGGTCGGATGAGGTAATGTAAAGGGTTAGATCAAGTGAAGGATATATATGCGTTTGAGGAAGGAAAACAGGTTGTCAAAGAAGAAAGTGTGAGATTCTGTAATGGTTAATGGTTAATGGTTAAAAGCAAAATAAATGTGCTAGACATCTAAGGTCATGTAGCACTATAGTAAATGGTAGTGAAGGGTGGTTGAGTTAGTTGTCAAAGTTGGGCAATGGGTTAAGGTTGGGTAAGGTAATGTATAGGGGTTAGATCAAGTGAAGGATGTATATGCATTTGAGGAATGGAAATAGGTTGTCAAAGCAGAAAGTGTGAGAAGTTGTGGGAGGAATCACGAAAAATCGGTCCCATTTGGCTGGGCTAAATAGATTATTTAAGAATTTTGTAGAGATGGGGGTAGTAGAAGGACGGGGGCATGTGGAAGAGGGAGTAGTGTTGAGGGAAGTAGTGTTATGGGGAGGTGGACAATAAGGTTGTAAGGTAGTATAAGGGAGGATGGGGTAGTTGATGAAGAAGGTTGTGGGGGTATAGTTGTTGAAGTTGAGCATGTTGGGAGAAATGTCTCCTGGGGTGTTGATTAGGGTGGATACTGTACTAGTCGGCATTGAGGAGGGGGTATTAGTTGTAGTGTTCAGAGCCGTGGTCAAAGGAGAGCCTGGGGTCAGGGAATCGGGCGAGTTTGAATTGGTGGAGCTATTTGATGAAGAGGCAAGCCTCATTGCCTCTAATGATGGTATGGTTAATGGTTAATGGTTATTCATTGTTGGCCATGATAAGCCTGGAGTATGTTGGGGAGAGAAACGGTCCACCCCTCAGGGTCGCTTGAGGGGTAAAGGCTAGACAATTAAAGCAGGGGAATACCGTGCCCATGGCTCCCTCAGGCTGTTCAGGACTGGCACAAAGTCAGCCTTTCATCCTTTCAGCACGGCTCTCACACCTTAGGAAGTGGATAGTAGAAGGGGTTGGTGAAGGGACAGAAAGGAAAAAGTAGGAGGGGGAAAAAAAGACCATGCAAAATTTGTTGAGTCGAGGGCTGAGTCCCAAGGTTGGGGAGTTCCCCAGCATTGGGTCCCAGTCTCCGCCTCCTAAGTCCCCCCACGACAACAACGAGCAAGGGATTGGGGGGGGGGGGGAGATTCTGTAAGGATGTCTGATAAGTTGGGATGCCTATGTAGGGAGGGCGTGGGCATGACAATATAATATGTGGGACTGAAAGAGGAACATTCGGAAACCGCGAATGTTCCAATGAAGGATAGTTATACTTTCGTTGATTTAGTGACAAAGATTGCAGTGCGTGTTGGAGAATTTGAAGGGGAAGGTGTTAGAGGGTGGGATAAAGAATGAGGTTGGGGAGGTGGTGTTGTATCAGGAGGGGTGTCGAGAGGTAGAGGGTCTGGGGAAGAGGGTACTTGTGACATGAGGGATTCACGTGTGTATCCAGGAGGGAGTGGCAGGGATAGAGGGGATGGTGGGAGGGTTAATATAGGTGGGGCTGGAGTCGGGGGGAATGGGTTTTGTTGGGATGGGGTAGGAGGATTAGGTGTAGGGAGAATATGAGTAGGAGGAGGATGGATATCGGCAGTCACTTTGAGTGTGGAGGGAGCGGGAGTTGTAGAATTTGAAGGTGGATGATTATTAGTTTGGGACTCGATTATGTAGTTCTGGATATCTTCAAGAGTTTCTGTAGTGGAGTTGGTTGGGGAGTTTTGTGAGATAAAGGTTTTCTTGTGAGGGGGGGAAGAGAAGTCTGGTGTCTGAAGAATAGGGGCAAAGGAAGGTGGAGGTGATTGTGGGGTAGGGGAAGAGGGGGTGGAACGTTTATTCTGTCTGCTGCGGGTAATCCGGGAAGGGAGAGGGGAAGGTGTTGGGGCTGTAGTAGAGATTGGAGTGTCTGGATTTAGGATGGCAAAAGAATTTGACTGGGTAGAGATTGGAGTGTCTGGATTTAGGATGGCAAAAGAATTTGACTGGGTAGAGATTGGAGTGTCTGGATTTAGGATGGCAAAATAATTTGACTGGGGGGTTAGGGTTAGGAGAGGGGTTAGGGTTAGGAGAGGGGTTAGGGTTAGGAGAGGGTGTAGGAGCTAGGGGGGTAGGGGGAGTGGCAGAGTTAGCGACATTACTGGAGTAAGGGGTAAGAAAAAAAACCTCGTCGACGAGCCTCCTGTCTGGCTTCACGCAGAATGAGTCCAAGTCTGAATCTGAGAGTTGCTACCTCAGACTCAAATTTGTAGGTGGGGCAGCCTCTGTAAAATACATTATGGGGGCCGCCACAGTTTGCACATGTGCGTGATTGTGCAGAGCAGTTTGATCGAGTATGGCCAGGTTGGGCACATAGCGGGCATCTGGCTGTGGAATGACAGTGTTTGGCTGGGTGTCCTAAATGCCAACAATTTTAGCACTGACGAGGAGGAGGTTGATATGGTCGGACAGGTAGGGATTCCCCACCTATGTAAACATTAAAGGGAAGGTCATGTCTACGGAAAGTAATTTTGGCAAGGTTAATGGATTTCTTACGATTTCCTCTGGGAGGAATGGAGTAGCATTGTAAATATGTTGCATCATAGTCTGTGAGACAGGCGAGTAAGTCCTCTCCACAATCTGACCATTCTTTGTCATAGATTGGGCAATCTATTGGGGAGATAGAGACAGTTCCGGTGCAATTATTGAGGGTTGGATGAGGTTCTGTAGGGATGGGATTACCACATAGATCAGTTAGTTTTGTTAATGCTATAGCTTGGTTTTCAAATGTTACTGTGACGAGACGGGAGTGGTCGGGTCGGCTACGGAAAGAGACTTTGCCTACTTGTTTTTAGAGGCATTGCTGGAAGAGGAGGGTGTTTTTAGAGTAGGGAGCTGTGGGAGGGATCACGAAAAATCGGTCCCATTTGGTTGGGCTAAATAGAGTATTTAGGATTCGTGTAGAGGTGGGCGTAGTAGAAGTGCGGGGACGTGTGGAGGAGGGAGTAGTGTTGAGGGGGGTAGTGTTATGGGGAGGTGGGCAATAAGGTTGTAAGGTAGTAATAAGGGGAGATAGGGTGGTTGATGAAGAAGGTTGTGGGAGTAAAGGTGTTGAAGTTGAACATGTTGGGAGAGTAGAAATGTCTCCTGGGGGTTGGTTGTTGATTAGGGTTGATACTGTACTAGTATGCATTGATGAGGGGGTAGTTGTTGCAGTGTTCGGAGCCGTGGTCAAAGGAGAGCCGGGATTGGGGCTATTTGATAAAGGGGCAACCCTCATTGCCCCTAAGAGTGGGGTTACGTCTTCATTATTGGCCATGATAAGCCTGGAGTATGTTGGGGAAAAAAAAATAGTCCACCCCTCAGGGTCCCCTTGAGGGGTAAGGGCCAGGTATGGCAGGGGAATACCGTGCCCATGGTTCCCTCAGGCCGTTCAGAACTGACATAAAGTCTGCCTTTCATCCTTTCAGCACGGCTCTCACACCTTAGGAGGTGGATAGTAGAAGGGATTGGTGAAGAAACTGAAACGAAAAGTATGAGTGGGAAAAAAAAGACCATGTAAAATTAGTCGAGTCGATGGCTGAGGCCCAAGGTTGAGGAGTTCCCCATCATTGGGTCTCAGTCTTCGTCTCCTAAGCCCCCCACGACAACAACGGGCAAAGGATTGGGGGGGAGGGGATGGAGAAGAGAAGGAAACGAAATGGGGGAGGAAAAAGACCGAGCAAAATTAGTGGAGTCCAGGGCTGAGTCCCAAGACAGGGGCGATTCCCAGTCTTTGTCTCCTAAGCCTCCCCCACGACTATAACGGCTATTTGAGGGGTGAGGGATATAGTTGAAGATAGTTACTAGGAAGGACAGCGAGGAAGATGAGAGGTGTCGGAGCATATGGTAATGAATACCGCAGGGCCTTCTTGGGTTTTGCTGTACGACTGTAAGGCAGAAAGATGTTCAGAAGGAAATGGAGCATTATTAGACTGAGATTGGCACCAAGGTCAGTGGCAAATTGGAAAGGATCAGGGATGAGAGTATTTCGTATACTCAA
>NC_061849.1:20095538-20098038 GCF_019202785.1 Penaeus chinensis
CTCAAATCAATTGGGATTTTGTAGCATAACTACTTCCACACAATAACCTTGGGGCTGTCAGCCAGCAGGGCTGTTAACCATCACACTATCTATCCATTCCCACCCAGGTAGTATATCTGCAACCACTTCACACTGGCATGGGAGGGATATGTAGATGAAGGTTACTGACACCCATGAATGGGAAACAGGAAAAAATCTTTTTCTGTCTTGCCCAAAATGCAATTCTTTTGACATCCACTAGAAGATTTTGGCATGGATTTCAACTACTGGAGTCCCTGTATGAATTTATGTCTCTGAAGAAAGGCACATATCTAAAAATGGGAAATGTTTGACTTTCAAAATACTTTAAAAATAAACTCTTATTCCATTCTATTGAATATTTACTTTGGATACTGGAAACATAATCTATACTTACAGGATTCTCTTTGTAATCTTCCTGACTCAATGATAGCTGTGAGAAAGCTTATAAATAAATGGAAAGCAAGACTGGTAGAGTAGGAAATATACAGTGGAATGTAAGTGACATGAGAAAAGTAATTTAAGATGCAGTAATATGAAGACTGTCTCCACATACTGCAGAATATACATAGAGAAAATTCCATATGATTAAACCTACCTTAGTGCCCATTACTAATAGACCAAGAACTTTCCCATTAATATGTGCAAAGAAAAAATCTTGGAACAATAGTAGTAAAGTCTAAGGCCAGCTAGCTTTAACCAAGGCCTACTGTGGCAAAGGGCCAGTTTTATAATTATAAAAGCTCGTGAAGTATTTAGTATTGTTAAGTCAAAGAAATAGTTATTGTTATGTATTTTAAAATACATTTAAATATTTGGTGATACATAGGAAAATATATCACATGAATCTAATTCCTTGGGTAAATAATGTTTGTAATATTCTGAGTATTAAGAGCAGTTAAAATCAAATCAAAAAGGGGGAAAGGAAGAACTTATGCAGAATTATGGAATTATATGCAATTAACATGACAGCATGACAGTGGTACTTTGTTGTGTATTAAACAATACAAGTGAAATTATATTCTATATGCACTGTAATAATCATATAGGCTATATTCAACAATTGGCTAACAATCCTCACATGTAGATACTACTGTGTGATTATGAATTTCAAATATAGACCATCTAAACATAAAAATATCAAGCACCTTAACCATGTTATTAGTTTCATAATCTTCACCATGACACTGACAAACCACAATAAGTGTAAACTACATATTATTACCAAAATTTATGGTTACAGTTTTGCTTCATTTTTTAATATTATTAATATTACTGTTTTTTTTTGTTTTTGTTTTTTTGCCAATATATGTCATTAAACCTTTCTCCTCTTTACTTCTATCTAAAATTTAGGTAATTTGTTGCTTTATTATCCTAACAAATAGGAAATATTTTTCCACATAATCTCAATGAAAGTGGAAAACTGATGTGCTATCTTTTAAGATAAATAAAATGAACACAATTGTAGTAGACATAGACAGGAAGATTAGCATAATCAATCATCATATATATATTTTTTTTTACAACAAATAAATCAAATACCTACTTGAATATAACAGAATATATGAATGTAATAATTTCTGTGAATACTGTGCAAAAAGTGAAAAGCTCTTATGAAGCAATGGCTGTAAGAAATTGATGAAAAAAAATAGGTATTACTGTGAAATAAAAAAAAAGTGAAGAATTTATGCATCAGTAAACTGAGTGAAAATATTTCTTTCATATCATCATCAATTGATTCACTAAAATCAGATATTTTTTCAATAACTAGTTTTCTGTTTAATCTGAAGCAAGATCTTGGTCCATGAAACACTTATCTAAATTTTACATACTGGACAATGGGTAAATTAGTGCCAATTTCTTCAAAATTTGTGATATGGCATTCTTTATCAGTACAAATTCACTTTTCTGACAGTGGCATTTATAAACAATTATTGAATATAGCCCTGACTACAGTTTGGAGTGGCCACAGTGAGTTGATTGTGTGAAAATAGATTCTTGGAAAAAATGAGAGAGAAAAAAATATATATAAATCAACAAATAAAATGTGAAGGAAAAGCCTAAATTCATTCACAAGCCTCGGAGATGTGAAGAAAAAGCCTATATCCTCATACATAAGCCTGCAGAATCACTTTCTACAAGCAGGCTGCTTTATGAATAAAATATTAATAAATAACACCAACATACACATTCAGACACTTCCTGAATAGAAGAATGATTTGGAACAATATTCATAATGATGTATATCATTATAAATTGTTCAGATGTGTAATATTGTTAATGGTAGAGCACAAATAGTCACTTTATCAATTTTCTTCACTAATTATAGAATTTCTCCAAAAATCTTCATTTATTTCAAATAACCCCTCCCCCCATAAGGTTGCACTTGCTTAACAAGAAATAACTCTACTCTAGTCAATCTAAACTTCTTTCTAAATGAATCACAGGTCTTTCAAAATGGCCCATTTTTACAAACTTCATA
>NC_061849.1:20105538-20128038 GCF_019202785.1 Penaeus chinensis
TAAATATAAAATCAGTTAATGTGGGAACATTTTGCTCATATAGCATGAGGATTTTTTAAAAGAACAAAAATATTCACTAACAAAGCATTTTCTGCATGTTATGACAAGGTGCACATTTGTTGAATGAAAACTTGGGTTGGTGAGAATTAATAGACATATGTTTTATCACACATTGAACATTCAAAATAATACCTAACGCTGATATATCAAATGTTGAGCTGTCAAGGTATAAATTTGTAGTAAAAAATATATACTGAACTCAGTAATCATATTTTAAGAATAATACCCTTAAATGTAATAAACAGTTATTACTTTTCTTACTATCATTACTAATGTAATTATCAAAAAGCTTTCTAGAATTATTATCATAATATAATATTCATAACATAACAAAAAATGGTACTAACAGTGTTACTTAGGCTGTTGCTGGCACTGGATAGGTCCTGCGTTAGTTGGATAGGGTTGATACTCGTCAGGTGAATGGGCAGCTGAGTCCTCCATCATTGCCATGTGTTGCATCATAGGGGTATAGGGAGAGGCTGGATAACCCCCACTTGCTGTTAAGTAACCTCCTTGCTGTGGGTGAATCGTGATACATTTACTGAATGACACAATATTAATAAAATCTTAGTGTGAACATAACAAATCAATGTTGACATAAAGAGAAAACTATAAAAAATTATTGGGACTGTTTTAAGCACCATATTTGAACCTTATAAGATGCACCTGTCTTTACATGGATATAGTTTTGCAATAAAGAACTTTAATAAACTCAGTTAAAAATTTAGCAAAAGTTGTCCGTGATTTTTCCTGAGAAAAACTAAGAAAGAAAATTGAGAAAATTATGAATATATGCCATTATATCTGATACATCCACCACATAACTATGTTAAAGAAAAATTATAAACAACAACTATTTGCAAGCAAATAATTGTCCTAAGATCCATAATTAACCCACAATGTCTGAAATGAACTCTAGGCAACTGTCTTAGTTTGCAATTAGCAGCTGTAATCAGCCTCATGGTGGAAATACAAACATGCTTTATTCCATCTGATATACCAAAAAAAATGCCTTAAAATCTTGAAGTACTACAAGATTGTGACATCCTGTGATGCTGCACAAGGCAGTTGGGTTTTTAATGTGTTTGACACAGTTCCTGTACTAAATAATACAAAAAAAAAAAAAGTTTTGTTCACTGGAGAGAAGATCACTACAAGGCACTCTGCCCACTAGCTATAACACAGATTTTTTTTTTCTTACAGGAAAAAGTGTACCTTACAGACCAGTAACCTCAATATGTGTGTGTGTGTGTGTGTGTGAGTGTGTGTGTGTGTGTGTGTGTGTGTGTGTGTGTGTGTGTGTGTGTGTGTGTGTGTGTGTGTGTGTGTGTGTGTGTGTGTGTGTGTGTGTGTGTGTGTGTTTAAATATCTATATATTTATATATTTATATATATCTTTATATATATTTATATATATTTATATATATTTATACATATTTATATATATACGTATATATATAGTATATATATATATATATATATATATATATATATATATTTATATATATATATATCTATTCTATTTTTCCTTGACAAATTACTATCAAGGAGATTTTTGTTGAAAAATGAATTTTCCTCTGTATTTTGGTTAGACATACTTTCTTTACATAACACACAAATATACAAATAAAGGGAGATTAGATTAACCCATTTGCCCCGGATTTATGTTCTGTCCCCTGTAGTTTTTGGTGAATTTTGTTACATACAGATGGCTTCAAATGTGCTCAGCTGGCAAGGAGTCTATCAGTAGCCCTAGTTACCAATCCTGATTTCCCCATTCCTTGAATTGGCAGGAAAATTAATACCATTGCTATCGATACTGTTATTATTGTTATTGATGTTATGATTATTAATTTGTCATTAAAATATTTTAGACAATGATATGATACAAAAGACCCTTTCTTAAAGTGAAAGAAAAGGGTAAACAGGTGAGATAGGGAGTTTCTAATAACTGGCTATTTGGTGATTAAGAATTTGTAGAGCCATCTATGAGTAAATACAATAAATAAACGAGGGAGGTAAACTGACAGTCCTGACATGAACATCAATATCAGGTAAACACATTTTTTCCAACCACTTTCATCATCTATCATATGAAAAGTCTGAAAGTATAAACATACTTATTCTTTCGAGTGTAAGACTTGGCCCCCAAAAAAAAAAAAAATATATATAATATAAACACACACACATATATGTATATATATATGCATGCATATATATATAATAAATATACACACACACACATATATATCCATATATAAAATATATATATATGTATGTGTGTGTATATATATATATTTAATATGCATATATATATACATACACACACACACATATATATCCATATATATATCCATAAATATATATATATTAATATATATATATATGCCATATATATATATATGCATAAATACATATATACATAAATACATATATATATATGCAATATATATATAAAAAATATATATATATAAACAATATATAATATATATGCATATATAATATATAAATATATATTTATATATATATATATCAATATATATAAATATCTATATATATATAGATATATATATATATACATATATATATATACACACACACACACACACACACACACACACACATATATATATATATATATATATATATATAAAATATATATACATAATAATATATATATACATATTTATACAAGAATATATATATTTATATATATATATATATATAATATATATACTATATATAGTATTATAATATATACAAACATATTAAACATATACATATAGACAAATACATGCAAACATATGTCATATATATATATATAAATATATATATATATATATAAATATAATATATAAATATATAATATATAAATATATAATATATATATATAAATATCAAAAAACTGTATATATATATATAATATATATATATAAAATAATTATATAATATATACTATTATAAATAAATATTTATAACATAATATTATGAATATCTATTGTAAAAAATATATAAAAATATATAATATCTACATATATAAAGTCATATAAATGTATTTGTGTGTATCTACATGTATGTGTGTAATGTATGTGTATAAATATATATATTATTAAATATAATATCATATATATATATATAACGAATATATAAAGGTGTATGTAAATATGCATATCAATGTAGAAATTATTTAATATATATGATATAAACATCTATATAATATATATATATAAATATATATATCTATAAATACACACATATTACATATAATTACATATACTATTTATGCTTTAAGTATAATGTAAAATAATATAAAGTAAGATATATATAATATATATATAAATATTATATATATAATATATATAACACAAAATCACACACACACATGTATATTATAAAATAATAGTAAGAAAATATAAATATATAAAGAAAAAAGAAATAAATAAAATATACATAATATTATAAATTTGTAAATAACCATATAAATTTTACACAATCACAATATATAAATAATATATGCATCTAGAAACCTTAATATACATAAACATTAAGTATGTAATATATAATATAATTGAATATATAAATGTGTATATAAAGTAATATACAAATCAATATACATATAATATATGAATCTTGTTAAATTTATTAACATAATAAATACAATCTAAATACATATTATTTAATATATATAAATATATACACACACATAATATTGACTATTAAATTAATTCAATTCCAGCTGGAAAAGTAGTACATACATGTCATGCCACTGGTTGATATATAATAGTCAACTACACATATATGTCTCCACAAGTACTATGTACCAATGAAACCAACAACATGTATTTTCTACCTGTAACCCTTTTCTTGATTTTGGGAAATATCTTCTGGAATCTTAAATTTCTATTAGTAATGTCAATAAGATACCATACTTCGTAGTAAGGGAATGCCTACATACCCTAAACCTTATTGATGATAAAAACAGCAGCAATAAATAAAAAGTGAAATTATGTAAAGACAACAATTCTTTTTGTAGACTAATCCTAATACCCACTAAAATAAGAAAGAAAATATGTTCGATGCAATATACAATAATGATGTATGGAAAATCCTTGGTGAAGACGAGGCTGCCAACTGACAAACCTTTTTTCAAGATGGACGCCAAAAAGGGGGGGCCCCCCCAAAAAAAAAAAATAGCGAAATTGCACCGGGATATGGGAAAGTGAAATATCTAAGCTGAATGTTTCGCAGAGATTGTGGTGGTACAGGTGGATTGATGGAAGGAGTAGGGCACGTCCTCCCGGAAAGGTCAGATGTCCTATTTAACCAATGCAGCTTAAATTCATGAAGTACCTACTGCTCCCAGTAACATGACTATGCAGATGGGACACATCACGGAACGCCATCAAAAAGAGGTTGAACAAACAATATCCCCAACCGTCACTTCCCGTCGCCAAAGCATATGTGAGAGGGTTTATATTAATCTGGGGAAGAGCAATAATAGAGAAAATAAAATATATATATCCATATATAAATAATATATAATATATAATATAATATATAATATAATATATATAAATAATATATATATATTTATATATACATATATACATATACATACATACATATACTCTCTCTCTTCTCTCTCTTCTCTTCTCTCTCTCTTTTCTCTCTCTTCTCTCTCTCTTCTTTTCTCACTTCCTCTCTTCCTTTTTCTCTTCCTCTCTCTCTATATCTCTCTCATAATTTGGAAATCTGAACTTGCTAATCTCTTAACACAATTTCTCTACTTTTCCACATCTAGATTTTCTGTCAAAATTGCTCTTGCTATTTCCCTTGCCATATTTCCCTCTTTAATGACATGCCATGTTTCCCTTTATGATGAAGCAACACTTACTGAGCCGGGAGTGATGTGCAGTTGCTGCATGTGAGTGGTCAGTGTGGGAATCAACGGGGAGTACGGCATCTGACTTGTGTCCATTGTTGTCTGGATCATCTGCTGGACAAAAGAAATATCATAAAATAAAAGTAACTCCTATAATCAGTTCTATTACTACTACATCTACTACTAATGCTATTTCTACTTACACTAATATGCATGTGTATAAACATATATACATAAATATATACATACATACATACATACATACATACATACATACACACACACACACATATATATACACACGTGTGTGTGTGTGTGTGTTGTGTGTGTTGTGTGTGTTGTGTGTGTGTGTGTGTGTGTGTGTGTGTGTGTGTGTGTGTGTGTGTGTGTGTGTGTGTGTGTGTGTGTGTGTGTGTGTGTGTGCGTGTGTTTACATACATGTACATATATATGCATATATGAATATACATATATATGCATATATGAATATATACATACATATTTATATATATATATATTATACATACATATATGTATAAATGTACACATCAATGTGTATATATATATAAAAATATATATATACAAAGATATACACATATATATTTAACATCAAGTGTATGATAATATATGAATATATATATATATATATATATATATACTATAAACCATAGATATCCTCACATATATATACATATACATAAATATATACATAAATATAACATACATATAGATATAGTATATACACACACATAATATAAACATATAACAAAAATATGCATATAATATATATATATCATATTAAATCTAAAAACATAAAAATTAAATAACATAATAAATGTAATATAACATATTAAATCTTTTAAAAATAAAAAAAAATTTAGCATGCGCAACACAGGTACACAAGCAATGATCGAGTACATTCAAACGGACCACACGATATGATGGACTGAAGCACTAGGACATTGCACTGTGCAGAGTATGCGTGATGACTTGAATGGTCTCTGATGGAATGATCTGCTGCTTGTGTGCAGGTGCAGCTAGTAGATGTGTCGTGATATCAACAGATAAAAAGATCAGTACCAGTGTAGATGATGTAGACTGTACTATGTGTGTGGATGATCGTGATACGTAGTTGCGCTGGGACGTGCAGGTGCGACTTACAGGTTCGCGTGTCTAACATATATCAGGCAATATATTCCGAAACTGACACTACATATGCATATATGAACTAAACATACAGTAGTTATACACTATATATATGTAGAGACGAATATAATAATAGCGATAACCAGACAAAACATGCTTATTCAAAAATAGATAATAACAATCACAATAGTCATACAAATATATAATAAAATACATATATTTCATATGCATATAAGCGAGCTAATATAGATTTGCAACAACTAAGGTAGTATTGTAAATGATATATATCAATACATATTTATATACTATTTATTATTTTATAGTTATGATATTATATAGATATACACAAATCATTATACTATCATATACAATATGAGTATTGAGACTATAGTTATATATATCAGATTGTTTTATTATATAAACACACTTAACAATAGATATACAAAGACAAATATATAGCTATATATAATATATTATTTAATATATATATATAAATATAGATGTATAGTCTAGTAGTTATTGACGTTTAGATTTATAGATGTATTCGATAGATAGTGAAAGATGAGATGTAGATAGAGCTGACGTATCAGAATATAGTTATATATATAATATGAAAGATTGTGTGATAGGTGTGTGTGTGTAATATATATAGTTAGTGATTAGGTGTATGATGTCGTAAGTGCTCTTAAGTATAGCATACAGCTACATATGATATAGTGTGCTTCTATAGCGATGAATTATAGCTACGATAGTATAATATATATAGTACACTATATAATATTCCATCACTATAAAAAACATATAATATACTATTTATATATGATATAAAGTAATAGATAGATTCACATATAATACAATAATATTAAATAGTCTCATATAATATATAATATTTATAAAATAGATATAATACAAATAATAACTACACATTATACAATGATATACACACACATACAACACTAACAAACTACACACACTACACATCTATATAATATGAGTATAAAGTGTCTGAATATATGATAAATCCTGATCAACTTAAACAAAGTAGTATGTATGTGCGAAATGATAATTAAATATATTGCGTATTATATATGTTATACATATATATATGCATATAACAGTTAAATATAAATACATATTTTAAGACACATATAACACGTGTTTATATATATAATATATATATCTCACAAAATATCTTACTAACACAAATAAATTTAAACATATACATATACCATAATTATAAAGAATGATAACTATACAGTAATATGCATATAACTACACTAGAACAACACAACTCATAATAAACATGTATCTAGCATGGGAACACTTCCCCCATCAGCACACACAGACAGAGTTCAGACACACACACTTCCCTGCCCCACACACACACACAACACAGTATACAAGTTATATATTAAGTTATATAAATCTACTAAAAATATATTGTATAATACATTGGTTTTATAGAGTTTTACTCATACAATGATGCATATGATGGTTACTATTCCTATAAATAATCTATGCACATGTACACTCATGGTACTCAGTAATAATATCATACTATATAAACTGCTACGTATATAAAAAATATATATAAATATAGATATATATATACACACACTATATATACACACCATATACTCCACATTTATACAATAAATAAACTTATATATGTATATACATATATATGTTTATATTTACACAGAAAAATATACTGTTTTAGCACATACAAGCCACAAACGATATAGAATAATAGACGGTAAGTATAGTATAGTATATATAGTAAAAAATACAGCACGACCGACACATCTACACCCAACACACATGTATGGCAGTGAATAGGTATTGACATTCATATCTAGACCTATTCAGTATATCATATATAATTACACATATATAAACTCACATTGATACACATGGAGAAGCGAGAGATCCTTACAAACTATGTAGGGTCATCACCACATGATATTCAAACTCTACATATACAACACTTACATATGGCACATACACACACACATTACCAGACGCACTTAGTATAATACATAAAATAAAAATAAATATATATACTCTGCAAACACTCATAATACTATAAAATTTTGTAAAAAAAATATATACATAGTCAGGCATTATATATACCTGCCATTACATGTAACAATCATGTCATCTCGTATATCCGATATACATGTAGTAGTCATTGACGTGTATAGTGTGTATTTCATGTAGAGAGATGTATCATACAATTGTATAAGTATACTCTACTACTTTGTATATTTTATGTCATATTCTGTATTTAATATGTATAGTGTGATATATTATCTCTTATTCAAACATAATAACGTTTATATAGTATGTAACTTTAATTAATTTTATTTAGTATATTATGGGGTTGTTATTTCGTATACATATGTTTATGTATATAATGCCTTTTCGCTTACAGCTGCCACCCGCTGGCTTTAGCCTGGCGAAAAGGGACAGTATGCATAAGACTCCCCTGCCACTCATACCTTTCCATCTCAAGACTTCTGCAATGCCGCCTGTGGCCACCCATGGAAACTAGGTACCTGTGGTCCAGAGGCAAACTGTGGAGCTCTTGGAGAAGACCCAGGCAGCGGAGGCTCTAAAGATATGGAGTCATGGCTCATCAGGCATGTGAGGATATGCTCCTGCCTTCATACTAACACCTGCCCCTGTGCCCCCTGGGTTAATGGGCCCGGCAGTGGTGAGGCAAGCCTTGCCAGTTCTACCCTCCACCGGGGGAGAAAACCCACTGGTAACGAAACATTATTTGTAGGTGCTGGGGTAAGGCTAAAGTCCTCCCACCCGTCAAGAACGGCAGGCTGTGGTTCCCTCTGTTGACTACATAAGAACTTGGGTGTGAAGGGGGTTAGCCCTTGCATACCATCGGGGTCCCACGCCGCCAAACTGGTGTGATCTTGTTGGGAAAGCCCCAGTAAGCCCTGCTGGCGATTTATGGTACCTGCAGCGCCAGCCCAAATCCGCAGCTTTCATCCTCTTATATAGTGGGCAGTTATGTCCGGTAGGGGTGTGCTCGAGAGTGGTGTCACACTCGGCACCCTGCGACAGTGACTGCCCGAGTTTAGACCTCTGTATGCTGCTCAAGGTTGGGGGGTTGAAGCAGTCCATTTTCCATTGCGACAGGACGACCCTGTCCACTCTACCTACTACTCGGTCCGAGGGATTCAAGCAGTCTGGAGAAACATGAGCAGTGTGAGCAGCTTCGTTTGCATCAGGAGGTGAGAAACCTGGCAGCGCATGATTAGTGTGGGTGGCTCTCACACGTTATTACATGGTTGGCACAGCCACAGTGAAGGTACACCTAGTCTACCAGGGAGTGAGCCATCAGGCACATCTCGTATCCAGAGCGGAGCCTTCGAGATACATTCAACCCTCTTGTTATAAGAGGGCACTACTCCAGTCGATGATTGTATTATGGTATTAGAGACTGAAGCTTTCTTTTGCTCATTCATTCTCTTATTGGCCTGTACACGGCTACCTTACATACTGTGATATATAAACTAGAGGCTCGAATACGACTGTTGATGTTTCTTTAATCGATGCCAAAACTTGCATCTGTGGCACGCATCAGTTGTCCTCACGAGATATTTTTAAGGCGCAATGTTCTGGGTGCGCCTTCAATGGCTAGTACTCGATCGAGCTTCAATGAGCATGTCTGTCGCGTCTCTCCCTTCATGGCTCAGGACTGGTGCTCAGCGGCATCGAGAATAGCCTTCACTTTCCATGACTTTGCTAGTCCCAGAAATTGAGGATATCTGGCTCTTGGATCAGTGCGTCTACCAACAACATTGATGCCAGGTTGGGTCGTGACGCCAATCGTGAACCCGATGGAAGCCAACATCCGGTGTCGTATAGCACAACCAGTCGGTGGAGTAGGCGCGTAACCAAAACCTGACTAAGCGGTGTCATGTCCGAACCTTCTGAGTACGTGCGTGCGATTAGATCATGCAATGAGATTAGCTTGTGGCTACTCCTCCGTGTCCACTTTAGAACACCCTGTCACCCAAATGAATACCATATGGTTGTCTGTTGTCAGTTTGCATGAGATTGAGCTGAACGAGACGATGTGTCGCCCAGCTGGTTTACGCCGAGGCGAGCATCTCTGTCATCCGATTCCCTCAGTCACAGCACTCCAGGACGCGGGCCTGACAAGACACCCCTTTTTCTCAGTTGACCTGTGCGATATCGCTATCTAAGCATCTCCCAAGTAAATCCATCAGTACAACTAGCCCTTAACTTACCACAAGACAGAAAGTTCACATCTTGCATCGAGACATTTTGCTTCAAATTTATCTAGTAATGTCAAGCCACAGTATCTACTGTCCGTCGGCTCGCTTGTCAGGGAACATAACTTGACCGATGTCTCGGAAGTGATGTTGCAGTAGAACTATTGATCCATCGTACGAGAAGGATAGTAATGAACATGTTATCAGATAATCTGCGAGGAGGTCGATAGCAATTTTCTTAGTAAATGACCTTCAACCTGCCTACCAAGCCCAGAGAAGCTGAACTTCCAAGCCCCCTCACAGACGACTGCAATCCCTCATCCAGACCGCTGCCCAGATCAATCTCAGAATCCCTAGATGGGCGTTGCTAACAAGCGTTTGAGGTGCTGGAGTAATTCAATTGTAGCAGTTGCCCTCAGCTTGAGTCCGCCAACAGTTTAACATTGATGCGGTAATGAGAGATTCCTCTCCAGACCCTCCCATCGATATGAGGACTCCAACCCACCCTCCCTCTTCCCTAACTCTACAAGGTCTTGGGTGTGGCACAGCATGGAGGCAAGCCCACTGGACCTCACAAGAAACAGGTCACGGTATATGAGCTATGCTTCGATCCCCAATTTGTCTCTGGACAACCAACAGGAACATCCCATACCTCATCCACCCCCACCACTTCAGACTTTCCCTGACTGAAGAAGTAGTGAAATCGACAGCGGGTGGTAGTGTTGTAGCACATTACGCCATGGCAATAATTGGTCCTCGTAGCAAGGTCTGTGTAGAACCTACCAGAGACGAAACTACTACGCGCAAGGTAGCCTTGCAATGGCATGTGTAGTAACTCACTAAGAAGATCGTCACAGCCATCATGCGTCAGACTGGATACCTTTTGTTGATACTTATTTCCCCGCTGTCACGAATCCTTCACCTGGACCTGCTGAGGGGTTAGATCATCTCGCTCTCATAAGTCTGATATATGGGACAAGGGGTTTCCACAGGGACTTTTCTGAAAAAGCAATCCCCAGGCATAAGCTCCAAAGGCTGGACATCTCAATCATCTGATTCATAACCTCCTGGTTACAGTCCGTCCACAACTAGATGCCATCCTGGCATTTTAGTCATTCTTGTACGAGTGCCCGTTGTGATTTGGACGTGGGCTGCTTGCAGCGCCTACATCTACTCAAGAAGGCGTTTGATATGGTGCAAAACATCCGCGAATCTCCCTCATGGGACGGAAGCTCTAGAGCGCAAGAAACGACTTCTTTATGACACACTAGATTGTTGGAGCACTCAACACTAGCAAATCGATCTCAGGCACAGAAGAGATGCTGTAAAGTTGTGGCTGGGGGCCTGTCAGCTTCTTCCTGTTAAGTTACAGGCACAGAGTCAGAGTGCCTCGTGCTTCTTAGCACCTTCACTACTTCAATCATACATGCCTCATTGATACTAGAATTCGCTGGATAACTGCTACTGTCCAAATCACTGTTGAGCAACTCTAGTTCAATATCAAAGGTACAGACCAGTGAGGACTTATGCTAATGATGTAGGTCCATTGTCTCATCTTCATCGAATCTAGCGTATATGAAACCCTAGGTTCGACTTTCGCTTCTTTGATTCGACATCTAGCATATGAAGAAAGCCCCCGGTAACTAGAGTATTTAACTTCTGGACCAAGACCAGAACCACGGATTTTGGGTGCCCATAATAGAGCTATCCTGTGCATTCGGAAACGTGCTGTAGGAGGTATGAATAACAGTCAAAGTATCAGCTAGTTTACATATATCATGTGCATCGGACTAGTCTGTCAGTGTCAGTTTCGACACAGACTGGAGCTGTCAGCCCACCAGTGAAGAACAGTCTGAGACAGATACTCCCGACTCGCACAGGAGTCATGAAATCTCACGGACAAAAGATTATGAGAGGATGCCGTGAGTAACCTCTCGCGATCGGATTCACGAACGAACCAAGAGCGACCTGTGTTACTTTCAAGAGGCACCTGATCTACGCTATTGCCAGTTTTACATATGGTAGTGAAACTTGGATCGTCCAACGAAGGTCAACGCCAGCAATCTCGACTGTAGATGTGCTTGTTAGTACCAGATCCTTCCGCCAGATCGATAGAGCTGTACTAGTGGCAACAGGAGGACCGTTTGAACCCTAAGTCCCATCCGGCTCAACCATGAGAGCCCAGTACAGGACATGCAATGGTACTTGCACAATCCATGATCGCACAATACTTCGAGGCTATAATGCCACTGGTGGGCTTCTAACACTTACCCGCCAGGGATGACCCTACGGCCCACCATTAGTACTCTGTCCGAAAAAACCCATGGTGTGAGACCGCGAGTGGGATGAAGACGATTGGAGCAGGTCTTGGAGCTTAGGCAATTCGATCAAATCGTTATGGACTGCCTTGTCGGTAACTAGAGACCGCGCCATGCCCCTGCCGTGGCACGCTCCCAGCCTAAAGGAGGACCCATCGAACGAGGTGGACTCGAAAGCGGTGGATAGCGCATCTTCTCAACGCCAACGGTCACTGCTTGTGCGTCAGTCTCCGACTCGAACTTCGATGACTTGACATGAACAGAGACATTGTTTGTCGTGTGTGAGTCGTGTGTGTCGTGGTGGTGTTGGAGTTGTGCGTTGTAGTGTGTGTGTGTGTGTGTGACTCACGCATGCATGCACGCACGCACGCACGAGAGCACTCTCGCACGCACCCTAGCTACGCAAAGCTACCTGCACGCGGGTACGCCCACCCGCATAAGGGCGCACTCGCCACCCCGCCACACAACACTGGATCATCATCGCATTGGTTTTCTTTCTGCTGGCACGCACGCAAGTACATATAGACGCACTGCCAACACAAGACACTACTGCTACACGACTCTCTCAGCACGTGCACTCTGGAGAGGGCCACTCGCATTTTTCGCCGGTGTCTGGCCGCAGCACGGACACGTGAAAGCACACACTACATACAGACGGAGGAGGTCGTAGCAAATTAATATATCTGATCGCTCATGTTATTTCTACTTATCCCAATTTGGAAGAACAATCTTAATCATAGTAGACAACTGGAAGGTTTAACACTTACACTTTGCCTTCACTTAGAGACCCCAATTGCAGGCTGACGATTTATGTTTGTCTAGCATGTAGTTTTCCGATATTTTGCCAATGTGAGTAATCATACAATGGCCGCTCATATTGCTCAGTTCTCTGCAAGGAATTCTATCAAGACCTAGTGACCAATGCCTGAATTGATCCCAATGTCACTTGAATTCGAAGCGGTTGCGAAATGTGATTATATTCTTTCTTAATAATTCCAGTTGACATCAGAACTCATGTGATTATCTGCTTATTGATATTATATGACATACTATTGTTATTACGACCATCTTGAATAATTCAAGTCACAGCACATATGAAAATACAAGCGATGCAATATACGTAACCGCTTATCCGAAACTCAAGAAAAAGTGTATAAGGCAGAGGTGAACATCTAGGAGAAGGTTACTACATCAACCAACTTCCTTTTGATTAAGCACGGTTGTAAAGCTTCGCTTATGAGGCTGATGAAGGATACAATAGAATAGAAACCTTCAGTGTCATACTTCTGCAGCGGACATACTCGCAGGGCATCCTCTTGACCATATGTGGCAGATTTGGTTAGATTTCTACTAAGCAAACAAGATACATCCTCACATTTAGATAAGTGACATAGACTACAGAGCGGAATCATCCATGATGAGTTGAAGTGATCCTGAGTAGCTTCCATAAGTCATTTAATGTGTTGAGAAGGTAGATAATCGACGTGAAACCATTTGGAAGGGGGTTCTGCCGTAATGTTAGGGGCCACGGAGAGGCAATCTAATGCCCATTTGTGTGTACGTGGAAATAGATGGCGGCTCATGATACTGTGAATTGGCTTAGTAAAAGCGATCTTTTAATAGGTCAGGAATACTACTCCAAATCTAATCAGTGAGACCATCTCAAAGCTACTCTGCAATGAAATATAATAACAACGAAACAGTAAGAAAGAAAAAAACAGAAATTACATAATATCACAAGAACACCACACATAAAGACATATGGTCTAGACATACAGTAGTGTATATGTCAATATATCAATACATTTTTACATATACCGTTGTAGAGATATAACATACTATCGTATCACTAATATATATATCTTCATATACATCATTATGATAGTACACATATATATTTATACGATCAGTACTACGCGACACAGAGATATATTAATATATACGCGTATAGCCATAATACATATATAAACAACATTTTTATCTTCATTAAAATTCTAGTTTGTACGTGTGGGTTTTTATACCAACTAATATCTTTATATATGGCAAAGTTGTACAATATAGGCTCAAAGCACTAAATATTAAGACATATATATCACATATATATATGTTGTTATAGAATGTTGACAGTTGATATACATCGCACACAAGCGCGCTATACATATATACGCGATATATTCAACTAACTGAATATGGAATAAGTATATAACATAATATAATCATCAATTATATTAGTATATCAAATACAATATTACTATAGATATACACAAATGTATATAGAGCGGCATATAATCACATAGTATATTTCTACATATATCATACACCACATGTATATATTCTACATAGTTATATTGATACATATAAAGCACATATATATGGAGCAAATGCCAACGTGAGATAGAAACAGTATATATGCTGACAATCATGTATAAGCACAACATAGCTACTTAGAATATATAGTGAGCAAAACTACAAGATATACTACTATAAAGATAACACATATCAACTACTCATAAGGGTTAACATATGTTATATATAAATATATAGTACTTCTAAAATGCATATAATTATAGTAAAAAAATCAAAATAGTAGTTGATAAAACAATCACATTAGTGAGAAGAGATATAAAAAACACAATATATATATATGTGACCAACTCAATATACTATTAGTTATAAACAACACTTAATATAATAATATATTGTGTTCGGAACAATATATCTGAGATATACATAGAAACCATATTAATATTTATTGTCCTATAGTTCATACGAAACTCATTATATATATATCAAAGAGAGAACACATAATTCGTCACTAATATCTATAAACAAGATATACATATGCAATAAACAATTATATAGTAAGAGTACTAATATCTAGAACAATATGAGTACTATCTTATAAGATCATATCTTCTATATACATATAGACAATATTAAATATTATACCTAGAGACCAAATAACTTTAATATATGAGGTCAGTATAAACAATTATAAACATAACACTATAAGCAGATAATATAGTATACCTTACAATAAACAATTATTTAGTATCTAAATATGTATAGACAAATGAGCAATCAATATATGAATAGGCCTAACCAATATATAGGTAAACACAATCTATATTTCTTAGGCTGTAGATAACGAACAATGAGATACTTATATATCATAAAACCTATATATTTATAAAAAAAATATGATATACCAAAACACTCTAGTAGCTTATAGTAGTAGACTAAATATATTTAGGGTAAATAGGTCAATAAACAATATTCAGAATATATAAAGACACAGAGATATCGGTATATATGAGACAAACTAATATATCTACTTATAAGATATATATATATAATACACACTATACTGTGTACTAGTAAGAGCGAAATCACATATATAATACTACTACCATGATATAATAGTATAGTAAATTATATTTTTATGTAAATAAGCGTACATGTATATATTATGTCTATTTATAACACAGTAATGTGTGTATGTGTGTGTGTGTGTGGTGAGAATATATATATTAATATATATATATATACCTAATTACATATATTATATGTCTGATGCCATGATACTACATATAAGTGTGTGTGTCGTGTTCGTGTGTGTATATAATATATATACCAAATATATATAATAATATTAGATAAGGATGAATGTTTAAATAATATATAACTGATATAGTCTATATATCATTACATATATAAGCAATACACAATCGCCAACATACAAAACACAACTTCTTATAAATACAATCAACAGTATACATTATAAAAATATACTATATCATATATAATTTATATATTATAAAAAATAAATATACAATATATATACGCATAACATATAACATATACATATATATAATATCAGAGACTACACAATAATGTTCTATTTATAACACAGTATAGAGTGTATATGAAGTGTACTGTGAGTCTGTGTGTGTATGTAGTGTAGTGTAGTTAGTGTATATAAAAAATAAATATAGATATATATATTATATAACTAATATATTTAATAAACAAATAAACACAGTATATCTGTAATTGTCATGTGCTGAGTGGTATGTGTTGGGGTTATTGGGGTGTGTGCTGTTAGTGTGTGAAGTGGTGGAGTGTCTGTGATAAATATATATACATATAGCATACTAATATAAATTGTTATATATAATCTCATACATATACTAACATACATCACGCCACACTACTAATTAGAACTTTTATATATAACACACTCATGTAATATATGTATTACCTAAATAATATGTTCTATATAATAATATATATAAACATATTATAGATATATATATGTATATATGTTTACATATATATGCATATATGGTTATATATATACATAATTATGCACATACACATGTATATATGATATATATATATATATCTACGTATATATATATATATATATATATATATATATATATACACACATATATATACACACATATATACTCACATATATACATATAAATAACCATATATATGTATATACATATATATGTTTATATATACACAGAAAAATATACATGTTTATATATACACACAAACATATATATAAATGTATATATATATATATAAATATATACACACACACACATACACACACACACATGTATGTATATATACATACATATGTATATATACATATATAATATATAATTATACATATATAAATATACACTTATACACATATATGGATATATACAAATATATACACACACATATACACACATACATATACATACACATACATACACATACACACACACACACACTTATATATACATAAATATATAAATAAATATATATATAAAAACATATATATATATATATATTTGTAAAAATATATATACATATACATATATATACCTACATACACATGTATATATACATATATATGTATTTATATGTATATGTGTATATATGTATATATGTATATAAATGTATACGTATATATATATGTATATTTATGTATATTTCTGTATTTATATGTATATGTGTATATATGTATATAAATGTATACGTTTATATGTATGTATATGTATATTTATGTATATTTATGTATACATATGTTTGTGTATATTTCTGTATACATATGTTTATGTATATTATGCCTTTTCGCTTACAGCTGCCACCGCTGGCTAGCCTGGTGCGAAAAGGGAGCAGCTATGCATAAGACTCCCCTGCCAGCTCATAGCCTTTCCATCATCAAGACTTCTGCAATGCCTCCTTGTGGCCACCCATGGAAACTAGGTACCTTGTGGTCCTAGGCTGAACTGTGGAGGCTCTTGGAGAAGACCTGGCAGCGGGAGGCTCTAAAGATATGGAGTCATGGCTCACAGGCATGTGAGGATATGCTCTGCCTTCATACTAACTCCTGCCCCTGTGCCCCCTGGGGTTAATGGGCGGCTGTGGTGAGGCAGGCCTTGCCAGTCTACCTCCCTGAGATAACCACTGGTAACGAAACATATAGTTGTTGGTGCTGGGGGGAAGGCTAAAGTCCCTCCCACCCGGCAAGAACGGCAGGCTGTGGGTCCCTCTGGTGACCACAGGAACTTGGGTGGGAAGGGGGGGTTACCCGTCATCCCATCTGGGTCCCAGCGGCCGCCAACCTGGTGTGATGCTTGTGGGGGAAAGCCCCAGGGAGCCCTGCAGGCGGATTATGGGACCTGCAGCCAGCCAACCTCCTCTATATGGGGCAATGTCGGTAGGGGTGGCAGAGATGGTCCCCACCTGGAGTGACTGCCCGAGGTTAGACCTCAGGTATGCTGTCAGGGTGGGGGGTTGAACAGTCCATTCCTTGCGACAGGACGATCGGTTACCACTACTGTCGAGGGAATTCAAGCAGCTGAGAATTGAGGTGGCAGCTCTCTCGGAGGTGAGAAGACCTGGCAGCGGCATGATTAGTGTGGGTGGCTACACTTATTACTGGTTGGGCCACAGTGATGGTCACCGTCTCCAGGGAGGAGCCATAGCCATCTCCAGCAGACTTCAACCCTCTGTAGTAGAGGTCACTCCAGTCGATGAGTGTATTATGGTATTAAGACTGAAGCTTTCATTTGGCTTCATGTCTCTTATTGCTGTATACGCTCCTACGGATGTATATAAACTTGAGGTGAAAGAGATGTTTTACGCCAAACTTGCATCTGTGGCAGACAGTTGTCCTCAGCGAGATATTTTTATTGTTCTGGGTGCCTTCAATGCAGTATCGATCGAGCTGGCTATGAGATGTCTGTCGGTCCTCATGGCTCAGGAGCTGGTGCTGGCATCGAGAATAGCCTCCTTTTCCAAGACTTTGCTAGGTCCCAGAAATTGAGGATATCTGGCTCTTGGTATCAGTGTTCTGACCAACATCATTGGATACAGGTAGTGTGGCCAAGGAGATCGACCACATCCTCGTTAGCACTCGGTGGAGGATCCTCCAAAACTGCAGGGTTGTATCGAAGCACTGAGTACTGTGGAATTGATCATAGATTAGTTGTGGCTACTCTCCGGGTCCACTTTAGAACACCCTGTCACCCAAATGAACACCCTAGGTGTGTTTCATTTGGAGAGATTGAGGGAGGACGAGTGTGCCCAGGGGTTTGCCGAGGCTATCTCTGGTCATCTCACAGCACTCGAGGGCCTGACAGACCCTGTTCTTCTGTGGGATACCTTCAAGCAGCTCAAGAATCCATCAGTGAACACCCAAGATCAAGACAGAATTCCATCTTGCAGGAGACACTGGAAGCCACAGATGCTTGTCGTGCGGCTCGATTGTCAGGGGATCATAACTTGCACCGTTCTCTGGTGTGCAGGACTAGGTCACTGTTGAGAAGGGATAAGGAACAGTTTATCAGTAATCTTGCAGAGGAGGTCGATAGCCATTTCTTAGTAAATGACCTTCATCCTGCCTACCAAGCCCTGAGAAAGCTGAACTCCAAGCCCTCCTCACAGACGACTGCAGTCCGCTCAGCAAGTGGCCAGATAATCTCAGATCCTGATGGGGTGTGTCTGCGTTGGGCTGAGTATTTTGAGCAGTTGTATCAGGTTGATCCGCCAACAGTTAACATTGATGCGGGTAATGATGAGATTCCTCTGCCAGACCCACCCATCAGAGAGGATCCACCCTCCCTGACTGAAGAGTGGTAAAGCAGCGGGTGTTTGTAGCATCCCAGCTGAATTGTTAAAGGCTGGTGGAGAACCTATGGCAAGGGGCTTGCATGCAGTCCTGTCTGCCATCTGGCAGACTGGTACCATTCCCCCTGACCTGCTGAGGGGTGTGATCATCCCTCTCTGAGAGGGGAAAGGGGATCGCTGGGACTGTAGCAATCCCCAGCTGAAGCGCCAAAGGCTGGAGCAATCTGGATTCACTCCTGGTAAGTCCACAATAGATGCCATCCTGGCATTTTGAGTCATTGTAGAGTGCCGTTGTGAGTTTGGACGTGGGCTGCTTGCAGCCTACATCTAACTCAAGAAGGCGTTTGATATGGTGCATCGCGAATCCCTCTGGGAGATCCTGAGGCTAAAAGGAATTTTAACAAGGATTGTTGGATTAATAGCAAATCTGTATTCAGGCACTGAAAGTGCTGTAAAGTGTGGTGGGGGCCTGTCGAGCTTCTTCCCTGTTAGTTAAGGCATGAGGCAAGGCTGTGTTCTTGCACCAACACTTTTCAACACTTCCATGGATTGGATACTGGGTAGAGCTACTGTCCAAAGTCACTGTGGAGCAACTCTAGGCAATATCAAGGTTACAGACCTTGACTTTGCTAATGATGTTTCCATTCTATCTGAATCTCTGGAAACCCTAGTGGCGGCTCTTGATGCATTTAGCAATGAAGCGAAGCCCCTGGGGCTAGAGGTTTACTGGACCAAGACCAAGATCCAGGATTTTGGGTGCCTACTAGGAGATCCTGTGCAGTTGGTACGTGCTTGTGGTGAATACATCAAAGTAACAGAGTTTTATATATCTCGGTAGTGCAGTTCACGACTCTGGACTGTCAGACCAGGAAGACAGTAGACAGATAGGCCTGGCAGCAGGAGTCATGAAATCTCACGACAAAAGTATTTAGAGATGCCAGTACCTCTGCAGAAGGACCAAGCTATGTGTTTTCAAGGCCCTGACACTGCCAGTTTTACTATATGGTAGTGAAACTTGGATGCCAACTTGTGCTCTGGAATCTCGTCTTGATGTCTTTTGTAACAGATCCTTGTGCCAGATCATAGGGTACAGTTGGCAGGACCATGTGACCAACCAACGGCTGCACCATGAGACCAGTACAGGACCTATTACTTGCACAATCCATGATCGCCAACTCAGGCTATATGGCCACTTGGCTTAATTCCCCCAGGATGACCCTGCCCACCAGGTTGTCTCTGTCCGAAAAAACCCTGGGTGGAGGAGGCCTGTGGGATGACCGAGAAGGTCTTGGCTTGAGCAGATCGATCAAACCTGTTGTGAGGAACTAGAGATGGGCCAGGCCCCTGCCTGGCAGCTCGCCATGAGGGACCCTCGTAGGTGGACGCAAAGGGTGGATGCGGCTATGCGCCCCTGCTGGCGTTAGTTCCCAAATGATGATGACATGTATATGTGTGTGTGTGTGTGTGTGTGTGTGTGTGTGTGTGTGTGTGTGTGTGTGTGTGTGTGTGTGTGTGTGTGTGACTCACGCATGCATGCACGCACGCACGCACGCACGCACGCACGCACGCACGCACGCACGCACGCAAACGCACGCACGCACACACAAACACACACACGCACGCACGCACGCACACACAAACACACACACACACGCACGCACACACACACACAAACACACACTTATATACAGACAGGGGGTCTACAAATTAATATGAATGATGTCATTTTACTTATTCAATTTGGGAAGAAAATCTTAATTAGTAGACTTAAATGGAGGTTTAAAAACTTTTTGCCTTTCACTTAACCCAATTGCACTGGATTTATGTTCTGTCTCATGTAGTTTTTTGTGAATGTTGTTACATACAGATGGCCCCATATGTGCTCAGCTGGCAAGGAATCTATCAGTGACCCTAGTGACCAATCCTGATTTCCCCATTCCTTGAATTGGCGGAAAAATGTGTTTTTCTTTTTAATACAGTTGACATCAATACTCTTATTACTGTTATTGATGTTATGATGATCAAATTGTTATTAAAATCTTGATAACATTCAAGACAATGAAATAAAAAATGCAAAAGACCCTTTCCAAAAGTCTAGAAAAAGGGTAAACAGATGAAATAGGTAGGACTAATAACCAACTCCTTGTTGATTAAGCACTTGTAAAGCCATCTATGTGTAAATACAATAAATAAACTTGTGTTACACTGAGCATGGCATGCATTCTTGCCATATGTGGAGATTGGGTTAAGATTTACTAAGCAAAAAGAATCTCATTTTAAGGAAATATACTTACAGGAGAGACATCCATGTGTTGAAGTGTCTGAGGTGGCACAATGTAAAATGGTTGGAGGTGATAAGGCGGTACCTGGGACGGGGGGTACTGCCGAAAGTTAGGGGCCACGGAGGGCATCAATGTCCCATTGTGAGGGAGAAGAGATGGCTGGTCATAGACTGGAATTGGCTGTAAAAGACATTTAATGGTGAATATACTCAAATCTAATCAGAGCCACTCAAGAATCTGCAATGAAATATAAAAATAGGAGTAAAGAGAAAAAACAAGAAATTGAAAACACAAGAACACACACACATATACAGTATGTATGAATATGTATGTATATGTATATATATATATATTTAAATATACATATATATAAACATATATATATATATATATTAATATACACATATATAAAC
>NC_061849.1:20143038-20168518 GCF_019202785.1 Penaeus chinensis
CTCAGACCTGCAGCACTCTTCTACCTCAGGGCAGCCCTTGTGGGCTTTGACTCTTGGGTAGGGATGCCCTGTAGTTTGGAGTGTCCTTTGGGCACATTTTTTCTTTTATACTGAATTTTTTTCCTATGGGAGCCCTTGTGGGCTCCCATATTCACTTGGGAGGTGGGCCTCCCAAGTGAATATGGTGAGTGAGGGGGGGGGGGGGGGTGATTAGTAATAGTTAAGGATTTTCTGGACCCCTCAGGCCCAGGGTAATGACTCCCCAGCTATCCCTTCTCCTTAAGAAAGAAGGACAACTCATGACACCTCTAGGACTAATACAACACTGAATATTGGAACCTCTACCACTGACAAACGTGAATGTCAAATGCGTGAATGAAAATCTGAATCTGAATCTGAAAATCACTTCTGAATGTTAACCCTTTCATCATCAAAAAGGTCCTTAACCCAATAGGTACAGATGGTAAGAATGCATGCTATGCCTACTGTCATATAAATTAATTTATTCTCTTTACACATAGATGGCTCTACATGTGATTAGTTACGAAGGGGTCCAGCTACTGCTAGACTTCTAGCTGGCTGAGCACATGCAGAGCCATCTTTATATATCAAAATTCACAAAAGCCTACAAGGGACATTACATAAATCTGTGGTGATTGGGTTAATAGTAAAGTGGATGGCACTTTCAATTTTGTCTAAAAATTGTGAGATTTGTGGCAGCATGAATATTGTATACATGTCAAAAGCCATATTTTCGAAATGTTCCCAAGCAAAGTGAACAAAATAGAAAAAATTGCTATTCTTGGGGTGTTTATAAGTTATAACTAGATCCATATAAGTGTAATTAGTAAAAATAAACAAACAAAAAAAAAAAAAAGTTTTTAAAAATGATGGCCTTGAGGGAGGTAAATGACAGTCCTGACATGAACATCAATATCAGGTAACAGCATTTTTTCCAACCACTTTCATCATCCTATCATATTGAAAAGTCTGAAAGGATAAACATACTTTTTTCTTTCGAGTGTAAGACTTGGCATCAGGCACATGCTAGATTCTTTGTCTTTCACTGCAAGGTTGGGGGGGGTGGCAGCCCCCCAAGGATGAAGCTCGAAGGTTGTACACACCCCTCCAATGGAAAATGTAGTGACTAATTCTGTGTGCATAATTTACCTTGCAACTTCATACCATCCCCAGGATCATGATTGTCATTACTGGGGTGTTTCCTCAGAATAATTTCAATATTTTTGCATAGAACAGGGCAAGAGGAATCCATCAATACCAAAATCGTCACGTTCTGTTATGCGAAGGTATTCTGAAAAAATACTGCTCACATTCTCTGAACTCAATTAATTAATGTATAATTAATTTCATTTTTTTCTGAATGACCTTTATCTTGCTAAAATTTTACCATAGTTTTCATTATTGTTATTCCTTGCATCTACATTCAAACAGCTGTGCAAGAAACTACATATTTGATTGTTTCAACTTGAGCAACTACTAGCTGGTTGGTTCCAAGGAGGATGAATATCAAAGATCTACCAAAAAACTTATAATATATGTGGTATATGGTAACTGATACATTTAGAAAATAAATAAAGAAAAAGTCTTTCTAATGAAATGGGACTTTCATTTCATTCTCTACTTCTATCTACAAGTGTCTTCTCTACACATCAATTCCGGATTAAAATTAATCTAAATCCACAGTAGCACAAATGTAAGACACACTGCCAGGTGCATGAGTCAATGCGATTATCAGTAAATTTGCTGTGTAATGGCAATTAGTATTTACCCTCTACAAGTTCCATATCATACGCTAATATTGATAATGAAACGTTTGCTTGAAAGAGAGAGAAAAAATATATATATATTGAATTAGAATTACATGCTCATTTATATGTTAGTATAAACAAAATTATATAATGGCTTTAATCTATGAATATTGTAAACAACTGAAATGAAAGTGTCAAACAAAAATGAGATACTCCTGTTATCAATTTATATTCGCGGGAGTTTTCTCCGAGAGTTTTTTCTCAGATGTGGTCATGTGTTTCTCTTCAATGTTGAGAGTTATATTTCCAACTTGAATATGTCACAACTTACAAAAAATATATACTGATGAATTTTACTTACATCTTTGACATCAAAATGTCAGACTTCATTTCATTATTGCTCATTACAAATGTTAATGGCAACTCGACTCATTTTTTCTATGGAGTTGATAATGTTGTGTTTCATATCAATGCATGATTGGTGGGATTAACTAGCTTGTTCTGCGCATGTGCAGGATTAAACTTTGAACTCAAAAGTAAAGCCTGGTTGGGAGGAGAATTAAAAGTTAATCCTGGAAACTGCCATTGTGCATGCGCATTAGAGATCTGGCTTAAACCTTGACTTTTATGACACATACATATGTGCAATCTTTATTTTCCTTCTCTTTCTCTGTTTACAGTATATACTAGGTGTAGATGAAATTAGCATATCAAATCTTTACTACTATTTTGATACATTATCTTGGTTTGTTAACCCCATGCTGCTGGGGAAAATGAACAAAAAAATGGGGAAAATGCTGTGCCTATTTTCTATATTTTTTTGTTAAATGTCTGCCCATAGATGGCTCTGCTAGTGCTTAGCCATAAAGGAGTCAATTAGTAGACCTTGTGACCGTACCGGATTTGAAATGGCAGGAAAAACGTATTTTTTACTAGTGCTATGAATATTGATGGTGTTATTCTTATTAAAAATATAATCATTATAATATTTTTTAACATTAGTAACAGCAAATTAAGATAATGTAAAATATTTTTGTAAATCAAAGAAAAGAGTAAATGGGTGAGACAGGCAGTACTCGTAACTGGCTCATTGGTGACAGTACAAACACGTCCGTACATGTCATACCCGTCGGCATTGGGTTAAGGAAGGAAGTTATAATTTCCCTGGGTGTGACAAGTTTAACTGATAGTTAATCCAGAAATTGAGTAGATTGCAGAATGAAGACCCATATAAAAAATAAAGGACATAAAACCATACAATTGATACTCTTTATGCTGATGCATATCCATAAGGTCCTGAACATTTCTTTTGTAGCTAATCCTAATACACACTAAATAAGAAAGAAAATATGTTCGATGCTATATGACATAATGATGTATGGAAAATCCTTGGTGAAGACGAGGCTGCCAAACTGACACCTTTTTCAAGATGGACGCAAGGCAAGCGGAAATTGCACCGGGATATGGGAAAGTGAAATATCTAGAGCTGAATGTTTCGCAGTTGATGGTGTACAGGTGGATTGGATGGAAGGAGTAGGGCACGTCCTCCAGGAAAGGTCAGGATGCCCTTTCACCAATGCAGCTTAAATTCATGAAGACCTACAGCTCCCAGTAACATGACTACATGCAGATGGGACACATCACGGAACGCCATCAAAAAGAGGTTGAACAAACAATATCGCCAACGTCACTTCCCGTTCGCCAAGCAGTATGTGGAGAGGGATTTATATTACTGGGGAAGAGCAATAATAGAGAAAAAAAATATTTGATCCAATGTGAACGGGATAATAGGTGTAAATATTAACCCTTGTCAATTTGGTAATTAATGAACTTTGTTCAAAATGAGATACAGATTTTAGTTTATACATACACTATAGTACCCTATACATCAGGGGTCGGCAACCTGTGGCCCGCTGGCTAGATCCTGCCTGCAGAGTCCAAACTCATGGCCTGTATTCATACAACAATCCAGCCAGCAATAGACCAACCGACTATATCAGTAAGTTGGTGTTTCTCAACATGATAGTGGCATGTACGACAGAGCAAATTCACATGGCTGAGAACTTCACAGTGGAAAAATGCCTGGCAAAAGAGGCTTGATCACACTGGTCAAAGCAACAATCCCCGGCTCCGCAATATCCGATGCACTGCACTGGAGACAATGTTGAACCTCTTGCTGTAGAGATTCACCTGGCCCCTCAAACTGTATAATGTGTACAGCTAGCCAAATTGTAGGAGCTTAGACATCAGACAGGTTTGTGCTACTGCAGCACATGACCGAGTAATCATAGGGGGAGACTTCAATGCACACCACCCCATCCTAGCTCCCTGCAGGGAACCGGATTTGGCTGGCTACCACATGACCATTGTATTTGAGATATTGTCTGAGATCACTCTTCTCAATACCCAAGAGCAAACGCACATCAGAGGAGGGGTCTTAGACCTCACCTTGGACACTGCGACTCTGGTGGAGAGAATTAGCTGGTGTTTCGATGGGACTGTCACAAGTGACCATTGACTATAACTACCCTCATGATCCTGTCCTAGCCCAAATGCCACAACCAAATCCAAGATGGAAAACAGACAAGGCCAACTGGCAGGCGTTTCAGAACGCCTTGGCCCATTGTCTGAGATGCAATAAACCCCCACATAGTGAAAATGTGGAAGTGCTTGAAGCCAGACTTATCAATGCCATAAATCAAGCAGCCTCTGACCACATCTAAAACTCGGGTTCAGGAGTCACACAGACGCCTGGTACTTTAAACCTGATGACTCAGATGTTATCTTTTCTCTGAGGGCACTAAAAAAAAAAAAAACCCTACAAAAACAGATCTCGCTCAGCCCCGGGTTCTGATGGGATTTTGTACCCCATCATTTCCCACCTAGGACTAGCAGGTGAGCTTACTCTTGCAACTCACCAACAAGTCCTGGGAAACTTCCACTCTACCCCAGAGCTGGAAGAGGGCTACCATAGTTCCCATCCCAAAACCAAAGGAGCCAGGGAGGGAAGTACCGCCCCATCTCTCTCCTCATTTGTCTTGCCTAGACGGCCGAGAGGATGGTATTAAACCGACTCTAATGGAAAATGGGACTCCCACATGAATACCTCCATGGGTTCAACAAGGGGCACGAGCACAATGCACAGCATAGCCACACTCTTAAGCACAATCAGCACTGGCGCATTTGTGGTAGTATTCCTAAAGAAGGCTTTTCAATTAGCAAATCCACTTGCCATTCAGGAGAGCCTGATCCAGAAGGGAATCAGAGGAAAGCTCTTGGCTTGGATAGGTGACTAGTTCAGGAACAGAACAGTCAAAGTCAGATTCCAAGATCACCTATCACAACACATGCCACTAGAAAATGGAATGCCACAGGGCGAGGTTCTCAGTCCAGCTCTATCCAATACCCTTATGTCCTGTATTCTCAACATACACCTCCCAGTAGGGTGCAAGATCATCTCCTATGCAGACGATCTTGCAATCACCTCAACTGGACCATACTGCCTAAATATAGGCCAGCATTATCTGGACCTTGTATCTGAGGAGTGTTGTAGGACAGGACTAAGATTTCTGCAGCCGAATCAAAAGCCATGGCTCTGAGACATGTTCAAGGCACGTCTGAAAATCCAGGGAAGGATCTGGAATGGGTCCAGGACTTCCAGTACCTTGGGGTAAGGATTGACTGGACCCTCTCCTTCCAGAAGGAAGTCCAGTACCTGGTTGACCAAACCAAAGCAAGACTGTCTATCATGACAGCAATGACTGGGAGACACATAAGAGCCAGACACAAAGTACTATGAGCATTCTATGTAAATGCTGTCCAGTCCATTGAACATACACACAAAAAATATATATATAAAAAGAAAAATTGGAGACAGTTCAAAATGAAGCTGCCAGGATCATTCTGGGTGCCCCAAGGTGGATGAAGGTCCACAACCTCCTCATGGAGGCAAACCTTCTCCCCCTGGACTCACAAAATAGATCTAATGGCAGCACAATTCCTTCAGTCTTCTAGGCTCCTAGGAACACAAGCCTAAGACAAAAAATACTCAGATGCATAGAACAAGACCACGAGCTCTTTGCAAACAACTCCTGGCTGTCTCACAAAGCCAGGGTGTTGATATGCTATCAGCTCAAAGAACAACTACTTGCTAAGGGCATGGATTCCACCCACCCTCATTTTATCAAAGCCCTCCCGTAGGCACAAACCTTGATAGAGTTCTCTATTATGAGCTGTCAATGGGAAAGAATCAATACTCCATACCTAATCTAAAGGCGGAAGCCGAAAGGTTAGGTTAGGTAGTAGAACACACTTCACGGATGGATCAGTTGATCCCTTAAGCCACACTGCAGGCGCCGGCTTTGCAGCAAGGGATGCCACAAAATTCATGAGGGTAACAGACAATGCCTCCTCGCTACAGTCAAAGGCAGTTGTGATCATGGGAGCCCTAGCCCACGCATCCCTGAGGGAAGGACATGTGGTCATACATACAGACCCCAGGGCAGCCATTGACTGTCTTCAGCACAGTTCACCCAAAGACAGCATCTACCTCCTGACCACTGTGCTTACCATAGCACAGATAATTCTTGCTCAGGGAAGAATAATAATCATTAATTGGGCCCCCAGCCACATTGGCATCAGATTGAATAAGCTTGCTAACAGACTAGCCAACATTGACAGGGGTATGCTCCCGAATCCCATGATCATACAACCAAGCCAAAAAAATCCTAAAGGAGAAGTGTACTGCAGCTACTCGTACCATCAACCTGCAGCTTCACAGAGAGAAAACGAGATCCTCCCTCTCGGCCAGCTGGTACTCAGATGCCACAGGCTACGAAACACTGGCATTCTCTAAAGTAATCAACAGGTACCGAAGTCATTCTTCACAGAATCAGACTAGGTTACCACTGCGCATGGCAGATCATAGATACCATAGACAATGAAGAGAGGTGTTGCATGAATTGTGGTGAGCCGAACGCCACCCTGATACAGGTAAAGAGATTATGCGGTATGCTTATATCATGGTGGCAGGAGCGCCTGCTGGCAATCCCGCCGCCACGGTAAGCATCGAGTGTCCGAGAACAAAATGAGACAGCCATAAAAAGCAGGCCGGGCCATGTATGGAAGGCCTGGGCGAAGTTAGATCTTTGCAAATCTCAATTGTATATATAAATACAAACATACGTGTGTGTGTGTGTGTGTGTGTGTGTGTGTGTATAATATACCCGCATACCGCCCATGTCGGGTCACATCAGGTCCACAGCCTCGTCCTCGCTCTCTCTGCTGAGACCTGGGCACATCTTCACAGAGTGTAACTACACACAAAAAAGATGCCTTAGATGTAGAGGGGACATTGTATCCTTGCTAATAAATGTCAAGAAAGACAAAAATTCATCAAGAAAACTAAAAAACAAAAGATTGTAATGGCAACTGCAAAAGAAAACAAAACCAGACCATTACCTCCATAAAAGACGCAACAACAATCAACTAACCAATCATACAATTACTCAACAACGCCCCTCTCGAAATCCAAGCTGTGCTAATCAATGCACATCTAACTTGCCTCAAGCAACCTGGCAGTGGTTACAACAGAATTGCAAACAGGGGATTCAAAAAAAGCTGGACTTCCTGATGTCGATTCTACAGGATTTAAATTAACAGTCCCCCAAATCCAAACAGAGATTGCAACCACACAAATAAACATTATCACATGTCCAAGCATTCAAAAGGCACAACGGGCTCCTCAGTGAACAGGGAAATGAGATGTATGGACTGCATATCTGACACAAGCTCCCTTCACAACCATCTCCAAGCCACAAAACATAAAGCCCAAAAATGCAAGAACGTAGGTACACGCCCCCACCCTTCCCCCAAATATACACATACATTCACACACACACACACACACACACACACACACACACACACACACATATATATATATATATATATATATATATATATGTATGTATATACATACATATATACACGCACAGATAGAGAGAGCATAGAAAACAAACACAATCTGTCAGTCTCCCCTCTGAAGACACACATACGACACCTTACGAGATGGATGCCCCAGCACATCAGAAACCCAGTAACATATATGCCACTTGTGCAGCAAACCTACCAGTCAAAAAAAAAAAAAAACATGTCGGCAGGGGCATGACCTAAAAACCCAATCAAAAGTAGTTTCACTCCCTACTGACGACATAAACGCATAAAAGACATTCACATAAGAAATATTAACTGACCCCCAAATACTCGGCATTGCGTGTTTGCCCAAAAATACCAAAACTGTGGTTGCAAATCAACTGGAGAGGAAATATGAAAAGGGAATAGCCAATACACTTATACCTATCTTACATACAGTGCACAAGAGCATGACATGAGAATACTAAAACACTTCCAACAAGTGGATACGAAGAAATCAGAGACTGTAAAATGGAAAAACTAAAATGACCAGACACTCCATAATTCAACACAATGGGCTCTAGACAGAGCCAACGAACTAGCAAACACCTACAGAATATTTGAACCTGACACAATATTCCTTTACAGTCACAGCATGAAGGAAACAGAACGAATTCAAATATTCCCTCACAATATATATATCAAGGGTATAAATTAGGCGAACACAATGATGGTGTAGCAATAACCACATCAAACAAAATCCTTGACGATTTTCAGTCAAAATTTCTAGCTGTACAAATAAACACATCCTGGATCAATACTCATAGCCACTGCATACCTCCCACCCAGGCGTCCTTATATGCCTGAAGTTGATATCATGTGCCTCTTAAAATCAAGCAAACCTGTATATCTGCGTGATTTTGATGGGTGTCACAGATTACTTGACCATAAGGACACAGGTCAGGTGGGCAAGAGTACCCAATTATGTCAATCATGGACAAGTAATCATAATGGGGTCACAGTTCCCTGCCCTTATCACCGATAACTCGACTCAACCACAAGCGACTGTCTTCCTTTTCAGGCAATCATCTCCACACCACCAATCCTGGTTACAAACCAACGACCAGAATACAAAAATGCTGACTGGGAAAACAACAAGAGATCCTAAGCAACACACACACATCAGTCTTGCAAAACAAACTTCACACAAACAAACAGTTAACCAACATGAAAGCTGAATTAAGCAACAAGCAGAAAGTGGGGAAAACTAACAAAATACCTTATATGCATGATGCCCAAGATAGATAAGTGTCTGACAATAAAAAAAACAACAACACCATAACACATACTGGTCAACAATCTTCCAAATATCAGATGAAGACAATGAAATGTTTGGCAGGAAATGTGAACAAGAGATCTTGACAGATTCCCAAACAAAATAAACCCACACCCCAGCAGCAACACAAGCAGGCTTTCCAACAACAATAATATCGCAAGAGAAATCAGAATCAATGACGTAATCCACTTCCCTGACATGATCAAAAAATGACAAACATCTTCAATGCCAGCCTAGCTGCTGGCTATTTCCCAAAATAATTCAAACGGGTAGTCATCTGCTTAATTCCAAACCGGGGAAACCACCAAACAGAGTGGAGAATTTTCGACCAATCTCCTTCCTAGATATTCCTGAAAAGACTAAATCAGAGGTTCCTTGAACATTTGGAAGAACAAAGTCAAATAAACATAAACCAGTATGGTTTGGATTCTGAAAAGAAAAGGCAGTTATCGCCGTAACATACAAACAGATAGCTATTGCAATAGCAAACAAACAGCTGTGTTATATTGTGCACTAAGGGACGTTGTGCACTAAGGAACGTATCAAAAGCCTTTGATAAAATCTGTGAAACCTGGAGAACCCGATAAAACTACTCAGTAGACTTCCACAAGGAAGTGTACTGTCTCCCATTTTATACATAGGGCATCTTCTGTACACGCCATAAAAGTTAATTAAGTATTACATTAAGCCAGATCTCTAACGCGCATGCGCATTAGCAGCATTCAGAATTAATTTTGAATTCACCTCCAGACCGGTCTTGACTTTTGAGCCTAGATTTAATCCTGAGCAAGCGCTGAGAGGACAAGTTAATCTCACCAATCATGTATTGATACGTCATGACAACGTCATCAACTCCATAGAAAAGATGGGGTTGAGTTGCCATTAATATTTATAATAAGCTATAACGAAACAATTCTGACATTTTCATGTCAAAGATGTATGTGAAAATTCATTAATACATATTTTTATAAGTTGTAGGATATTCAAACTACAGATATAACTATCAACATTGAAAAGAAAAACGAAAAGAAAATCCCACAAACAATTCCAGAATTTACAGACAATGTTATTTCCAAGTTGGAAAAAAACATTTCCATTTGTAATATACTAATCGAGTAAAAAAAGAAAGCTTTTAATAACACCAGGATTAGGTTAAAAAATTCAAAGTAAAAACTTCCTTATTCTTAAAATTAAAGTGACTTCAAAACCGTGTGGACATTTGTTGTCATGATCCTCGTTAGCAATAGAACAACCCTCCCCGTTCCCCGCGATCACACGCGAGAAAGAGCTCTCGGAAAAAAAAA
The DNA here is from genome assembly GCF_019202785.1 of Penaeus chinensis. Lineage (NCBI taxonomy): Eukaryota > Metazoa > Arthropoda > Malacostraca > Decapoda > Penaeidae > Penaeus > Penaeus chinensis. Next base: position 20,153,361 of record NC_061849.1, read on the forward strand.
ACCGCGTATATAAATTGATGTTACGAATATCTCATTTTTGTTTGACATCTTCATTTCGGTTGTCTGTCAGGTATATATATTTTGTTCTGTCTTTCTTTCTTTCTTTCTTTCTTTTCTTTTTGTTTTCTTTACCCTCTGTAGTAAACGTTTCCTTATCGATTTTAGCGTATACTATGAAACTTGTAGAGGGTGAATGCTAATTATCATTACACAGATACCCGCTTTTTTCATGTAAAACAGTAAATTTACTGAAAATCGTATTAACTCGTGCGCCTGGCAGTGTGTCTTGCATCTTCTGTGCTGTGGATTTGGATTAACTTTAATCCGGAATTAACTTTTATATCGCGGTTGGAAAAAACATTCCTAACATAACAATCAAGTAAAAAGAAAGCTATTAGTAACATCACATCAGGTTTTAAATCTTAAAACTAAAGAGACTTCAAAACCGCGTAGACATTTGTTATCATGATCCTCGCTAGCAACAGCCTAAGAAAGAAAGAAAAAAAAAAATACTACAACCCTCCCCTTGCCCCGCGATCACACACAAGAAAGCTCTCGGAGAAAATTCACGCGAATATATATTGATATTAGGAGTATCTCATTTTTTTTGTCATCTTTTCGGTTGTCTATAATTTTCATAGGCTATCTGAAGCCATTTATATAATTTTATTTGTACTGATACAGATATATATCTGTATGATATAATACTAGAGTATGTGTATATATACTTTTTTCCCTCAGCAGTAAATGTTTCCTTATCCACATTAGCGTATATGAAACTTGTAATGGGTGAAAGCTAATTGTCATTACACAGATACCCGCTTTTACATGTAAAACAGCAAATTTACGGATAATCGCATTAACTCGTGCACCTGGCAGTGTATCTCGCATCTTCTGTGCAAGTACCGTAGATTTGGATTTACTTTAATCCGGAATTAACTATTATGACGCATACAGAAGACGCCTATACTTTACACCTCTCCTTTATCACCACCAACGCAACTCCAGACCTACATAATATATGCGGATAACATAATGCAAATAATAACACACCTTAGCAAGTCGAAAATAACCCAATAAAAAGCATCAACGAATTTGAAAACCTCTGGAAAATCAAAAACACCACATAATTTCCAATGATTGCAGCAACAAAACTGTCACCGTTGACGATAACATTTATCAACACTGTCACGCCAGTCACACAAGGAAACATGCTTAGTCTCCATATAAACAACAGGGGATCTATCACACATGTTAAAGAAAAAGCAAGAGCAGCTTGTGAAATGCAAGAGATTATCCAGCTTTACAAATCACTGATCAGACCAATATCTCCGGTCCCACTTACTAATCAAAAAAAAAAAAAAAAAAAAAAAAAAAAAAAAGAATGCTAACGCTACATGCACTGTAAATCAGAGCCCTAACATGAGTATATGGTTTAAGATTCTCAAACACACCCTCAGCTGCAACACTACACACTCACTACATCACATCAATGAACATTAGAATTCATACATTGACAGAAAGAGTGGGAAAAACTACAATACCAGAAAGACAACAGCTACAAAAACATAACAACTTAGACACAGGCAACCACACGTGGTTCCTACGAAGTCTTCCCTTGTACAAGAGCCACATCCAATACTAAGCTACAGAGAAAGAAACCATATCGTCTAATGATCCAGACGATCCTGCATAGATTCAACAGGCCCACAATGTAAATAATGTAAATAGATTAAAATAAGAAACTGTCTCCAAATAATCCAAATAATATTGCCAAACAGCATGCTTGGACAATATTGCAACATGGAGGAGGCGGAAACAATCACTTCACTAGTTTCTCATAGCCGACATCTCCATCAGGCTCGAGCGAATAAAGACTGGTTATCTAACTCGCCAAAGAATTGGTTTTTCGATAATGTGACTGTGAAAATTGACCGAACTTTCACATAGCACACTACCTAAACTCCGACGACGGGCGGGATGGAGTTAGCCTACGGAGAAAAAAGGAACAGGCAAGATTGCAACATTTTATTATAAATTATTTGTGCAAATCTGTATATACCGATTATTTAATTCGAAAAACACCAAGAGGAAGGCAGGCAAATACAAATATCACAAAACATAGGAAAATTGCATGCCCAAAGCTACATACTTGCCTAAACACAGAACAAGCAAAAGACAAGAGAATAGCCCCTCAGACCTTTACACTACTGCTATGTTAATTTCCTTAGCTAGCTTTTCTTATCTCCAACTTTCTCTTCTTTCAACATGTGAACCCATATCTTACTAATTTGTTAGTCGTCCGAGATCAACATCTCATAATCCTCCAGCTGCACCTCAATAAATAGTGAATCACCAGGACTGCCTAATCCTTCGCCAATGGGGAGCCTCTCTGGCTGCCCAAAACTCCGCTCCAACTACAGCACCTGACCATAAAATGGGCACTCACGCCCACTACAAACACTCTCCAAAGAGATAAGACACCAAGCATGTGGTAGATGCAACACATCTACTACAATATATATGTATATATGTATATATGTATATATGTATATGTGTGTATGTGTGTATGTGTGTATGTGTATATGTGTGTATGTGTGTGTGTGTGTGTGTGTGTGTGTGTGTGTGTGTGTGTGTGTGTGTGTGTGTGTGTGTGTGTGTGTGTGTGTGTGTGTGTGCATGTGTGCATGTATATATACATGTATATGCATATGTGCGTGTGCACATATACATATATATACATATATAAATATATATAGATATACACATTATATATACATATATATACATGTATATATACACGTGTATATATATAAATATATATATACATATATATATACACATGTATATATATAAATATATATATACATATATATACATACAAGGGGGCTTCAAAAATTTTGTGGAAAAAATCCATAACTAAAAATCATATGAAATTTTGATTTCAATGCACCTGAACATGTAATGTGTTATTACGTGTTCAAACATGAACCCTCAAATGAAAGTAATAACGTATCGCTGCCAGTTGGAACTCAGGCACCATTGAAGCAATATTGACGCTCTGGAACAAGTTTATGGTGACAATGCCCCGAAAAGATAAACAACCTACAAAAGGTTAAGTCAGTTCAAAAGTGGAAGTAATGAAAATGAGCCCAACAGTGGCAGGGCATCAACATCAGTTTCTGAGGAAATCACTGATGACAAATAACCACTGAATCAGTAGCAGACACACTCAACATCTCTGTGGGTTCTGCATACACAATTCCAGTGGAAAGTTTGGGGTTAAGCAAGCTTTCCACTCGATGGGTCCCTAGAATGATGATCTTTCAATTGAAATTTTGAACAAGTGGGACGAAGAGTCTGAAGCTTTTCGGCAGAGCCTTGTGACGAAATGAAACATGGCTCTACCATTACAATCCCGAGGACAAAATTCAATCAGAGCAGGTGGAAGTGGACCAGTCAAAGCAAAATCTGAGCATTCAAGAGAAAAGGTCATGGACACTGTCTTCTGGGATGCAATGGGAATTTTGCTGATTGACTTCCTCGAGAGCAAGAAAACAATTACATATGCTTATTATAAATGCATTTTGAGAAAAATGTCTAAAATAATATTAGAAAAACACCCTGGAAAGCTGCATTAACATGTTCTCTTCCTGCACAATAATGCACCCGTTCACATTGCTCTACAGACAAGAGCTATGCTGTGATTTTTAATGGGAAATCGTCCGACATCCACCTTACAGCCACAGTTTAGCCCCATCTGACTTCTTTTTGTTTTAAAATTCATTAAAAGGTACCAATTTTCCATGGGTTGATGTAAAAAGAGCTGCTCTGACATGGTTCAGATCACATGACCCTCGATTTTACTCAGGCTTAAAGGCTAATATCAATGCTTACAGAAGTGTATCGACCTGAATGGAGCATATGTTGAAAAATAATCAAAACTGAAACCGTTTTTTCATACTGTCCTTTTTTCACAAACTTTTTGAAGCACCCTCATATACACACACAACCCCCCCCCCCCCCCACACACACACACACATATACAATATATATGTGTGAGTAACCATAAACAACCATACCACATGACCCACTCAAAGGTCAGTTTAGTACTGGTCACTCTGGTCATAACTGGAGTGGCAAGGGTTCGAGTCCCAAGTCAGTGAGGTTGTTATTTCTCTCTATCAATATGGCACTGCATTATTCCATCTCTCAGTACTTCTGACTTCGGATTTAAATAGATAAATAAATATCCACCGAGTGTATGTAAAACTCATATGAGTAGATAGGTAATGTCTATGGACCTAGTTAGATCCTTGTTGCACATGCCTTTTAGAGGGTCTTTTGGTATGGTTGGTTTAATACTGGTCATTGAGGGTTGTTATTTATCTATATCAATGCGGCACCCTATTAGTCCATCTTTCATGTATATACATACGTGTATATGTATAACTATATACATACATACATACATATGTACATATATACACATACATGTATGTATATATCTATATAAATGTATGTACATAATATATATATACATACATGTATGTATGTATATATGTATATATATGTATGTATATATGTATATATATGTATGTACATAATATATATATACATATATATGTACATATATGTTTACATATATGTACATATATGTACATATATATGTACATATATACATGCGTATATATATATATATATGTACATATATATACATACATATATATGTACATATATATACATACATATATATATGTATATATGTATAATATATTAATACATATACACATACATATATATACATATACACATATACATATGCAGTCACTGGAACTGACAGGGAAGGATACGAGCTAAGCATCGGTCCCTATGGCTCTGGTACTAGGAACACCAATAGCTCATACCTCTTAGACTTCGCAAGATCTAGGAGGCTGAGGATTGCGGGCTCGTGGTACCAGAGACGAGATCTACACCGCTGGTCTTGGTACTCCAATACTGGCATTGTAGCTAAAGAGATCGACCATATTCTTCTGGATACTCGCTGGAGGATCCTTCAGAACTGTAGAGTTTTTAGGAGTGCTGAGTTCTTTGCTACCAACCACAGACTTGTTGTTGCAACACTAAGGCTCCGCCTCAGTTCTAGACGCATCCCGAGATCTCACCAGCAGGTGTTCCATCTCGAGAGGCTCAAGAGCGAGGAGGTGGCTCAGGAGTATGCAGTGGCAGTCTCAAATCGGTTAAAAGTGCTTGGCACTCTACAGGACCCTGCTGAACTGTGGGATACCTTTAAGCAGGAAACTGTAAGCTGCCGAGGAGTGCCTTGGGGTCCGACCTCGGCAAAGGAGGCGTGTAGTCTCGGACGAGACACTGAACACTATAGAGATGAGTCGTGCTGCCAGTCTGGATGGGAACCATGTCTTGCACAGGGAACTGTCTCGCTCTGCTAGGGCCCCTTTGAGAATGGGCATTGTGGAAGAGTTGGAAGGTCGTTTTGCCCAAAATGATCTTCGACCAGCTTTCCGAGCCCTGAGGGAACTCCGGTCAAAGTCCATCTCTCAATTGGGCTCTGTGAGGGCTGAGGATGGTCGCATTGTGTCAGAGCCGGGTGAGTATAGGGCCCGCTGGGCTGAGTACTCAGAGCAACTGTATAGGGTCGATCCCCCGTCTTCACAACTCCCGTTGGCTGGCACACAGCCACTAGTGGCTGATCCACCAATCAGTGAGGAACCACCTCCCATCGAAGAGGCGAGAAGGGTGGTCTCTAGGCTGAAGAGTGGAAAGGCTGCTGGTGTCTGTGGGATTGCTGCAGAGTTGTTGAAGGCGGGTGGAGAAGCCATGATCTGTGGTTTGCATGCAGTCCTGTCTGCCGTTTGGGAGACTGGTACCATTCCTCCTAACTGGAAAAGGGGCTTGGTCATCCCTATCTGGAAAGGGAAAGGGAACCAAAAGGACTGTGGCAACTACAGAGGTATTACATTGCTCAGCGTACCAGGTAAGGTCCTCGCTCATCTGCTTTTGACACGAGTGCGCGACCACCTATTACGAGTACAGAGACCTGAGCAGTCTGGTTTTACACCCAAGAAGTCAACTATAGACCGCGTCTTAGCACTTCGTGTCCTTGTGGAAGGCCGACTTGAGTTTCAACAAGGTATGCTTGCACCTTATGTTGATCTCAAGAAGGCTTTCGACTCAGTGCACCGGGAGAGTCTCTGGACCTTACTGGGTCTCCATGGGATCCCCCCTGGGATTATTAGTTTGCTATCTGGCCTGTATACAGATATCGAGAGTGCTGTCAAGTGTGGGGAGGGCATCTCTGCCTTTTTCCCGGTGTCTGCCAGGGTGATGTGTCCTGGCCCCAACCCTTTTCAATACCTGCATTGACTGGATACTTGGCCGTGCCGTGAACCGTAGTTCCTGTGGGGCATCAATTGGTAATTTCAAGGTCACAGAAGTAGCTCTCGAGGCGCTGCATGAGGAGGCGAAGCCATTGGGACTCGCAGTCAACTGGACCAAGACCAAGGTTCAGGAATTTGGGGACTTTTTGGATGTCGATGTTCAGTCTGTGTATGCCTGTGGCAAGAACATTGAGGTCTTGGATAGCAGAGCGACGGAGGTTCCGGCTGGGAAGTCACTCGACGACTCGGACTGGCCTACGGCATTATGGACTCACTCAAAAGGAGTATTTGGCGCTGTCGGTATTTGACTAGGAGAACTAAGATCAGGCTCTTCAGAGCACTGGTGATCCCGGTCTTACTCTATGGGTGTGAGACCTGGACACTGAACAGTGCTCTGAAGGCCCGTCTTGACTCCTTTGGTACCAAGTGTCTTCGCAGAATCATGGGGTATACCTGGAGGGACCATGTGTCCAATCAGAGGATACTCCATGCGACTGATTCAAGACCTATTACCAGTCTGATACGAGAGTGCCAACTTCAGCTCTATGGGCATGTGGCTCGTTTTCCTGAGGAAGATCCGGCTCATAGGGTCATCTCCGAGAGGGTTGACCCAGGCTGGAGAAGACCAAGGGGAAGGCTACTGAACTCTTGGCTGAAGCAAGTCGATCAGAACTGCCAAGATGTGCTGGGAGTGGGAAGGAATGGTGCATGGAGGCTTGCTCAGAGGGACCCCAGGAGGTGGAGGCAAGGGTTGGGCGCGGCAAAGCGCAGCCATGCGTATGCCCCCTTTGATGCTGCTGATGATATATACATATATATACATATTACATACATATATACATAATACTTTTATATATATATACATACCTACACACATATACATAATACTTTTATATATACATATACATACCTACACATATATACATATAGATACATATACACATATACACATGCATATATACACATACATGTACATATATATTTGTATGATATATATACATATATATATATATATATATATATATATATATATATATATATTACTTGTGTATTATATATATAATATACATGCGCACACTCGTGTTGTGCGTATGCATTATATATATATATATATATATATATATATATACATATATATACATATATATATATATATATATATATATATATATATATATATATGTTATACATATCCTATGAGAACATTAAAAAAAAAAAAAAAAAAAAAAATCTGCTTACAATTTAATAGAATATTTCATAATAAAACATGAATCATTAAGAGAAATTAATAGATCTTCAATCTTACGAAAATTTATGTGAAAACCACTTTACTGAAACCTGGCAGTCAACCAACATGTCATTAAGTGGATCCTGGTAGTCTAATGGTTAAACAGCCAACTCTGATATCATTATCCTCATCATAATTATTATTGTTGTTCTTGTTGGTGGTGGTGACAGCGGCGTTGTTGCTGCTGTTGGTATCATTACAATCATTACAATCATTACTACTACTACTACTACTACTACTACTACTACTATTATTCCTGTTATTACAGTTATTTAGCATACTTTTTCAACAGCAATGCAGTATACAAGCAAGAATACACATGGGTATGTAGTCCTTTCAAGAAATTCTGTATCTTTCTTGGATCTTGGAGGATTGTCAGTATAAATAGCTAGGGCAAGGTTTAATAGCATATACTGACTTGTATAGGAAGAAATGAATTTATGTTTTAACAGGGAAACCATTAGCAATTATACAAGGTAAAGCAATCGGTAATACAGCATACACATTATCTCTATATCATCAAAACTTACCCTTGCATTTGTTAGTGTTCTTGTCAAGGATAGCTTTAGTTGATATGATGTTACCATATCTGAAATATAAAAAAAAATATGGATCATTATATACTTCAGTAGTAAACTAAAAGTGGTTATGTTATACAAGCATGTCATGTAAAGTATAAACAATAAAACCAGTAATAATGTTTACTAATATGGAAAGTAAAAAAAAAAAAAAACTAAATGCAAATGCTTAAAATGTTAAAAAATAATTCTATCAGTTACACATTAATAAGACTCCATTTTTATTATAAATGTTGATTTTAAGGGTGGATTTCGAAACTGTAGTCTCATTTTCGATAAATCTAATTTCTGCATTTTGGACTTTTTATCATTGTATCAACACGGAAGAGTGTTTTACCATTTTTCAACTGGTGTGTGCGTGTCCGTGCGCGCGCACACGCACGCTCGTTCGCTCACGCACACGCACACGCGCGTGTGTGTGTTTGTGTCTGCGGGCGGGCGTGTGCGTGAGCGAACGAGCGTGCGTGTGTGTGTGTGCGTGTGTGTGTGTGTGTGTGTGTGTGTGTGTGTGTGTGTGTGTGTGTGTGTGTGTGTGTGTGTGTGTGTGTGTGTGTGTGTGTGTGCGCGCGCGCGCACGCATTTGAGGGGTTTGTTTATGGTAAGTGTAACAGCCCAATTTAAAATTAAAAGGGGGATGATAATGGTTTAAAGAATTATATTTCAAAGTTGAATGCATAGACATACTGGAACTTAGTTGTTTCCTTTAACGACAGTTATGGTCGCTTTACAGCACCAAGCCCTATTGAAAGGATTTAGAGGTAAATTGCCTTTTTTGTAGTAGTTTATTTATCCTACCATTAATACGTTATGTTTTTGTCAGCACTCAAAGGTGTACTCTAAATGAGTTAATTGTATAAATTATTATCAGTTCAATAGTAGACAACATGACTACGGTCACAGTTAGTACTTTCACATTGTTTTGTTTCATGAAAGATATGGATTAACATATATGGAAATGTTATCTTGTCAGTTATGGCGAATAAAGGAAATAGCCATTGGGAGTGTTTTCTCCAGAAGATTGCAGAAAATTGCAGCCTAGTAAAACTCTATGAGAGTAAAACCTCACCCTAGTACCTCCGCGATTGTAAAAACTTCAGTTGCATAACAAGCCTTCAGCTCCTATTAAGTACAATTGTTTTTCGCTTCTGTGCCAGTAAAGCAGTTGATTTTCCCCAGCAGTCAAGTGTGATCTTCACATGTTCATCTACTGACAACATTCCACGAACATGGAACAAAAGTGACAAGCACAGCAAGAGGACAATAGGCAGGTAAATGCAGACAGGGTAATTGTTTAGGTAGGTTATCTGATGTATGTTGCAGTACTAGTATATTTGTAATTGCTGTTTTGTTTAGTCCCTGTATTCACTAAGAGTCACACTGTTGAAACTGAAAACTCTGAAGGGTTAGAGTTGCATGAGAGTACTAGTCACCGAAGACCGAGTGAGCGGTGAACACAGGCGAAAGGCAGGCGGAAGCCTAGCTTCTCTTAATCGTCTAGGGCGGAAACAGCAACTGAAATATTTTCACATATTTTCCATGTAAATATTTTTTTTTGCCGTAAATGTGTGAAGATTGTTTTGCTGGCACTGTAGTTGAGAAACTAATGCCTTATAATGCTAATGTAAAAGAAGGACTCCTGATTGGTCATAATTTACGCCAAAGGAAATGATTACTGGTAATGACAATGATCCCTTGTTTGGGGCATTGTAGGTAATGTCAGAAGTGTTGTACAAAGGAAGCATATGTAGTCACAGAACACAATGATTCACAGTAATAATTACCTATGCAAAAAGTCTTCTCACAGATAGTTAATCACAGATAATTAATCCTGAGGAAATAGGAAAGATGTTTGCGATTGATTTTCATGAAGTAATGATTTATTGCCTTATTTCTCAAGTTAAAATGTTTATAAAAAGAATGAGAAAAGGAATTCAAGTTGAAAGTGGTCATTATGACATGCCTACATTTCAACTTCGCAAATAACAAAGATGTAATTTGTCAGTGATAATCTTTCTGTAAATGAGGGGTTAATGTCAGCAGTAGCTGAAACTATTGACTTGATAGACAAAAGTAAGTTTATGAAAATCTGGTTTCAAATTCAACAGATTTTCCTCAAACAAAACAAAGTTATTTCTGCTATTTGTCCAGAAGTAATATCTGACAACATTAAAAAGTGCTGACTTGACAAAAGATACACTTGGAACAGAATGGTGGAATTTGATACTTTTCAATTTTGAGTGAATCTCAACAGCAAGCCTTTAAACAGAATAGGCATTTTTGTCAACAGTAAACTTCATATGATCCCTTGGGACGAGTATCTCCATTGATTCTGTTAGGAAAGAAAATGCTCAAGGGTTTATGTATGGGTAAAGTAGAATGGGATGCACCTGTGCCTGATCACATAAAGCACTTGTGGGGAAAATTTGAGAAATTTATTAAGCGAGTTGCAGAACCTTAAGTTGCCGAGATGTTATAAACCAGAAAGCTTTGGAGAAATTAAATCAGTTACACCATTTTTCAAATGTTTGTCAAGATGGCTATGGAGTGTCCATACATTAGATTTGTTATGGTAATGATGAAGTTCATTATTCTTTAGTTAAGTCCAAGTCTAGAGTTACTTCATTGAAATCTGTTACTATTCCAATTTTGGAACTGATAGCATCAGTGGTGTCATCTAAAGTATCATGTTAAGAAAAAACTTAATTATATTATAAAAGAAATATTTGGACATGTCAAAATGTTTCAAGTTTTGTTGCAAACAAAGTTCAGTACATTTGGGATAGAAGTGAGCCAATTCAGTGGAATTATGTCCGGCAAATCCAGCAGGTTGTGCTTCACGTGGACTTCGTGTGAATAATTAGTGAATAATTTGATGTTAAATGATTCGAAGTTTCTTTGAAAACAGTTTAATGAGTATGTAAATTCCTGTGAACAAAGTTCCATTTTAGAGAATGATCCAAAAGTAAAGAAAGTGTCATTAGTAATAATTTTAAAGAACGAAGTAAAATTTCTTGATAAATTTAGACTATTGATCAGACTGGTCTAGAGCTAAAAGAGCTAATACACTGTTTAAGACAGTTTTCTGAGGAGAAAATTGTTCAGAAGAAAAAATAACATAGTCCTGCGAGAGTTTCAGGGCTTGAAAAGGCAGAGAAAGTAATAATAAAGGGACTTCACAATATTTGTTTTCAAACAAAAGAGAATGTAGTAATAAAACTAGCAATTTATATAGATTAGATCCATTTATGGATATGTATGGAATCATAAAAGTACGAGGAAGATTAAGTCAAGAAAACTTAAGTGAAGCAAGTAGACATCCTGTAATATTGCCAGGTAAATGCCACATATCAAAATTGCTGATTTGTCACTATCACCAAAGATTTACCATTAAAGTCGTGGTAAAACTTTAAATTAAATAAGATCACAGCATGTTACTGGATTGTATGAAGACCGTCTATGTAGCTAAGCACATTAGAAACTGTACTGTTTGTCAGAAAGCAAGAGGTAATACACTAATCAAAAAAAAGCAATCTACCAAAGGACAGACTTGATCCTTTTCTTCCACTCTCTTATTGTGCTGCTGGTTATTTTGGTCCATTTTATGTCAAGAAAAGACACAGACAGGTCAAGAGATATGAAGCATCATTTCTTACTATTACCATTGCTATCGATACTGTTATTATTGTTATTGATGTTATGATTATCAAATTGTCATTAAAATATTTTAGACAATGAAATGATACAATAGACCCTTTCCTGAAGTGAAGGAAAAGGGTAAACAGGTGAGATAGGTAGTTCTGATAAGTAGCTATTTGGTGATTAAGAACTTGTAGAGCCATCTATGTGTTAATACAATAAATAAACTTGTATTACAGTGGGAATGGCACGTATTCTTGGGGCGAATAGGTTAATAGTATATATGACAACACTTCTTAATTTTTCACATTGTTCCGTATCGGTTTACGTTTGAGTACTCACATGGAATGAACACATGGAAATTGTATCTCATCAGTTATGGAGAATATTACTTATTACATATATATGTATATATATTACATATATATGTGCATATATTATATATATGTATGTGCATATATTATATATATATATATATATATATATATATATTACATGTATATACATACATTAAATATATATTAAATATAACATATATTAAATATAATACACACATATGTGCATACTAAATATATGCACATATATATCATACATGATATATATATATATATATATATATATATATATATATATCATATAATCTATATATATACTCTATATAATATATATACCCATAAAAATATAATATACATATTATATATAGCATGTAATCATATATATATATATATATATATATATTGCACATAATATATATATATATCCTATATAATATGTTCATGTATATACAATGTATATATATTACATAATATATATAAATATATATACATATACATATATATATATATATATATTATATATAAAGAAGTAGGTGCCTTAATTGTGGTATGTGCACGTGGAGACGGCTTCGCTATTTATTCTTGAAAATACGCACTAATAATTAAAATCATGATACGATAAACTGAGACTGTGCTTGCGCGGCGTCGTGGGTCCCGACCAGTAGCTGGATGACGGAGTGCGATCTATGTCAAATAGGTCAAGCCATAGTCGACATCCCTGGTCCTGCCGGGGTGATGGTTCTGACCAACATGGAGCCCACGTGGAAGACTCGTAGAGCTTAATTTGGCTTCTGGTATGCAGGCCGGAACTTGTGCTAATGGCTTACATAAATCATGCTTATATGCACGTCATATTACTCAGCTACCTTACTCATGCCTTGCCCTCAAGGCGCCGTTTGATGTACCTCAAGGGGTGACCATTTCTGTCTGGACCCAATTGGTTGGCCATCTGATCTCGCATGTGCTGTCCTCAATCCATGATTGTGCTTGCTTATCTTGTCGCCTTTTTTTTTTTTTTTTTTTCCTTTATTCTTGGTGAAATCCACCGATCTCGACGTCCACACGCCCTAAAGGTCTCGCTCAGAACCTCCTTGACTTTGAATTCGTATGGACGTCCTCATAGTCCTTCAGGTCTACCTCGGCAGCGAATTTGTCCACACCTCTTTGCAGATCTCATCCAGGTCCTTCTTGGTTACGTGCTCGTCCAGACGTCCTTATAGCCTTCGTCTGGATCTACTGGCATAATGGCAGGTGGCGCCCTTCCAAAGCATTCTATGGCGAGTGGTAACTGCACTGGCAAGTTTCTGGGCCTCCGCTGGATCTACGGGCGTCCAGGCAGGCATCGATATCCTTTCCACATCCTAAGGTAACCGTATCTACAGCAGGCTCCTCCTTTGGTGCCGTGTCTGATATCGTTAAACCAGATCATACACGTAAGGGCCAAGATAGTAAAAGAGAAAAAGAAGGATGTTAAATGCTACTATCCATTTTTTAATCATTATATATATATATAATATATATATGCTTTAGCTAATAGATGTGTGAGTAGATAATGGGAAACGACAACAGCAATCCCAGAGAATATACTTGACCATTTATCATCACACCTAGAAAAAGTATGTACAATAACAAATGCGAAGTAATGTGCATGGTGACAATATATATATATATATATATATATATGTGGTATTGCGATTTTTTCTTAACCCAATGCCGTCGGGGAAAATGAACAAAAAATGGGGAAAATGCTGTGCCCATTTTCTATATTTTTTGTGAAATGTCTGCTCATAGATGGCTCTGCTAGTGCTTAGCCACAAAGGAGTCAATTAGTAGACCTTGTGACCATACGTGATTTGAATTGGCGGGAAAAACGTGTTTTTTACTAGTGCTATGGATATCGATGGTGTTATTTTTATTATAAACATTATAATTATTATAATGTTTTTTTATATTAGTAACAGCAAAATAAGATAATGTAAAATATTTCGTATATCAAAGAAAAGGGTGAACGGGTGAGACGGGCAGTACTCCTAACTGGCTCATTGGTGACTTAGTACAAGTATAGCCATCTATGTGTATAAACAATCAAACAAGTACTAACAGTGGGCAAAGCACGTGTCTACCCGTCGTATCCGTCGGCAAGGGGATATATAACCTAAAACATATTCTACTGAATTACTGCTGCCAATTTGTCAAGATCAGTTCTAATATAAATGATGGTAATATTACCTCGGTATCGCCTCCACCACCCGGTGTTTTGGATTTTCAGGAAACCCCGAGAAAACACAATTTTGACTTGCCAAATTTTAAATTAGAGAAGCATGATTAAACGGCCTTAAGGCTCGTGGGGTTGATTGAACTTATTCCTCTACTGAGGGTAACGAAAATACAGCGGTCATAAAAACAATTTTAACCAATTTCTTATATTTAATTGCATAAAAACAAACAAGTAGCAAATCACAATGTAAATCTCAGTAATAAACATTACAAAGAAAACAAGGAATATTATTTTCTAACTTATTTAAAATCTAAGGTTAGTTGTAGCCCTCCCTTTGCCTCCAATTAAACCTCAATAATAATAATGATAAATATAATAAAAACAAACACGTGACGGGATCGAGATAGTCGCCTACATTTTCCGTTATATACTTGGACAAAAAGTCATCGATCCCCTTCAAATTTTCGCAATTTCCCTCACCTACACTTTACTTTGGTCTTCTGTTCCTTTCACAATTCATTATTTGGCACAATCGGAATTGTCATATTCAACAAATTCCATTGTTGTATCCACGGGCCAAAGAAAAATAAAATATTTCCTAACAACAACAGCTAACCTTTCTGTCTTTCAGTGAAGGGAAGCATTGGACACGTCTGAAAAAAGATGACGATATCCCAGCACACCCCTTCCCCTCAATGAATTCTC
>NC_061849.1:20168618-20171118 GCF_019202785.1 Penaeus chinensis
ATACCATCATTATCATCATTATCATCATCATTATAATCATTATTGCAACTATTAGCATCATTATAATCATATTATCATTATTATTGTAATTATTGTCGCCATATATATTGTTTTGCTAATTATACTCATAATAGAAATAATAAAAACAATAAAAGCAATAATAATAAAAATAATAACAAAAATCGAACTTTCATATTTATTATAATTATTATTGTAATTATTGCGGCCATATATATTTTTTTGTTAATTAAACAATTGAAAGAAATAATAAAAATATAAAACAATAATAATACTAATAAGAAAGAAAATCAAACAATATTATCAATATTATCAATATTATTTTGATTATTATAGTTTTATTTTTTGTTTTGCAATTATCCTCATATTAGAAATATTAATAATAATAATAACATTTATAACAACAATAATAAGAAAAATAACGACATTATAATAATTATTAAAATCATTATTTATGATATCATCGTTATTATTGCAGTTATTACGGTTGTACATATATTTATTACAACTATAATAATAATAAAAATAAAAAATATTAATAACAATTATGATAATAATAATAACAATAATAACCATATTATAATAATTATTATTAGTGTTATTTTCAATATTAGTGTTATTTTTTCATAATTACAGTTAAAATAT
Organism: Penaeus chinensis; assembly: GCF_019202785.1. Lineage (NCBI taxonomy): Eukaryota > Metazoa > Arthropoda > Malacostraca > Decapoda > Penaeidae > Penaeus > Penaeus chinensis. Next base: position 20,169,282 of record NC_061849.1, read on the forward strand.
ATTGTTTTGCAATAATAATAATAAAAATAATAATAATAATAACAATAATAACAATAATAATAATAATAATAATAATAATAATAATAATAATAATGATAATAATAATAATAATAATAATAATAATAATAATAATAAAAAATAAAAATAATGATAATTATTATTATTATAATAATAATAGTAATAATAGTAAAAATAATAATAATAATAATAATAATAATAATAATAATAATAATAATAATAATAATAATAATAATAATACTATAACGTAATTATAATAATAATAATGATAATATTGCAATAATTCGCATTATTATCAAAATTAATATTATAAGTATGATTTTACCCAAATTCTCATTGTTTTCATCATTATTATCAGGATCAATGCAATTATGCTTATTATCATCCCTTTTACCCTAATAATTGTCAAAATCATCATTGAAATTGAAAAACACATCGATTTTCGGTAAGCTCTGAAAAGGCTATATTTCGCTTGATTTTGCCGCTTTTTCGACTTTTGGGATTTTTTTTTTATTACAAATGGCTATATTATTGTTGTTATCATCATTATTAGCATCGTTGTCATCATTATCATCCTTAACATCATCATTACCGTCATTATCATTATTATCATCATCATTGTCATCATTATTGCAACTATTAGCATCATTACCATCATTATTATCATTATTATTGTAATTATTGTTGCCATATATATATTTTTTGCTAATTATACTCATAACAGAAATAATAAAAGCAATAAAAGCAATAATAATACAAATAATAAAAAAAAACTTTCTTATTTATTATTATTATCATTATTTTATTTATCATTGTAATTATTGCGGCCATATATATGTATTTGTCAATAGTACAAATAATAGAAATAATGAAAAATAAAAAAATAATAATACTAATAATAAAGAAAATCAAACTTTCACTTTTTTTATAATTATTATCGATATTATCAATATTATCAATACTATTTCAATTATGCACTTTTAATTTTTTTTGCAATTATCCTCATATTAGAAATATTATTAATAATAATAACATTTATAACAACAATAATACGAAAAATAACGACATTATAATTATTATTAAAATCATTATTTATTATTGCAGTTATTACGGTTGTATATATTATTTGACAAATATACTAATAATAATCACATGAAAAATAATAATAACAATTATATTAATGATAATAATAACAATAATAACCATATTATAATAATTGTTAATAGTGTTATTATTAATATTATTGTTATTTTTTTATAATTACAGGTATGATATATATATATATTTTTTTTTTTGCAATAATAATAATAATAATAATAATAATAATAATAATAATAATAATAGTAATAATAATAATAATAATAATAATAATAATAATAATAATAATAATAATAATATTAATAATAATAATAATAGTTATAATAATAATAATAATAATAATATTAATTATAATAATAATTATAATAATAATAATAATAATTATAGTAATAATAATAATAATAATAATAATAATAATAATAATAATAATAATAATAATAATAAAAATAGTAATAATAATAATAATGATAATATTGCAAATATTCGCATTATTATCAAAATTAATATTATAATTATGATTTTACCTAAATTCTCACTGTTATCATCATTATGGTCATGATTAATGCAATTATGCTTATTGTCAAAATCGTCATTGAAATCGAAAAACACGTTATTTTTTAGTAAGCTCTTTTTTTTGCCGCTTTTTCGACTTTTTTTTTTTTTCTTTTTCCTTTTTCAATAACAAATGGACATTATTATTGCTGTTATCATCATTATCAAC
>NC_061849.1:20176209-20186209 GCF_019202785.1 Penaeus chinensis
CTATGTGCAGATACATTTCACAAAAATGTAGAAAATGAGCACAGTATTTTCCCAATTTGTTATTCATATAATCCCGGCAGCATTAGGATATATATATAAATATATATATATATATATATATGCATATATATATGCATATATATATATATTTATATATATGCATATATATATGCATATATTTATATATATATATGCATATATCTATATATATGCATATATATATGTGCATATATTTATATATATTTGCATATATCTATATATATGCATATACATATATGCATATTACATATATATGCATATATATATGCATATATATATATATATATATATATATATATATTCATTCCACTGCAGGACAAAGGCCTCTCTCAATTCACTATTGAGAGGTTATATGGCAGTGTAACCCTTGCCCGATTGGATGCCCTTCCTAATCAACTGCGGTTCGGCGCGCTAACACTCGTGCCACGGCAGCGACTTCCCCTACGACACCTTCGTTTCACTCCTAAAAGCGATATGTCGTCTTCTCGCCGCGAGATCGTGCTGGAGCGAGAAGTCACAGCGCAGGCATTTTTACGACCGCCGAGACGGGGAATTGAATCGGGACCACGAGGGTCGGGGTCCAGTGCTCTACCCACTGAACCATCGCGGCAGACACACACACACACACACATATATATATATATATATATATATATATATATACATATATATATGGATATATATACATATATATGCATACATATAAATATATGCACATATATATTCATATATATGTATATTCATATATATATGTATATTCATATATATATATATTCCTATATATACATATCTATGTATATAGGTATATATATATGCATATATTTGTGTATAAATATGCATATACATACATATATATGTATATATGCATATAAATACATACATATGCATATACCCCCACTATCTCTCTCTATATATATATATACATATACATATATACGTTTATATACATTTACATATATATATGTATATATATATATACATATATATGTATATATATACATATATATATGGATATATGCATATATATATGCATATGTATATGTGTATATATATATGCCTATATATATATATGCATATATATTTTTTTTTTTATACAGCCATTCATTCCACTGCAGGACATAGGCCTCTCTCAATTCACTACAGAGAGGTTACTTAGCAGTGTCACCCTTGCCTGATTGGATGCCCTTCCTAATCAACCGCGGTTCGGCGCGCTAGCACCTGTGCCACGGAGGTGACTTCCCGTATGACACCTGCGTTTGACTTCTCAAAGCGATATGTCGTTTTCTCGGGCTCGAGCCAACAGTCAGAGTGCAGGCATTTTAACGACTGCCGCGACCACAAGGGCCGGAGTCCAGTGCGCCTGGACAATTTAATTATCAAACCGCACGCCGGCGGCACAGCAAAGGTAGCGGGCTCGCGCCACGCAGCCGGCCGGGGGCCGCCGGGGTAACCATTCCCCGTGCCGCCCCGCTTCTCGGTCGGTTTGTGGCCCTGCCCTTCACACAGGCGACCGCTCCCGTCTAGACGTCCGGAATGGTTTCCGATTACCGCCCCCCCCCCCCCCTCACTGAGGTGAAACAACCTTTGGATGGTTGCTTCAGAGGGATGAAAGGAACCAGCTGGCAAAGGGACAAAACCCCCCTTCCCTCACTAAGGTGAAACAGCCTTTGGATGGCTGCTTCAGAGGGAAGGGGGAAACACTTTGATAAGACACAGGTCCTTTCCTTCCTCACTGAGGTGAAACAACCTTTGGGTGGTTGCTTCAGAGGGATGAAAGGAACTGCCTGGCAAGAACGCAAAACCTCCCTTCCCTCACTGAGGTGAAACAGCCTTTGGGTGGCTGTCTCAGAGGAAAGGAGGAACCCCCTCTATTTCCTTACTCACTGAGGTGTAACAACCTTTGGGTGGTTGCTTCAGAGGAATGTAAGGAACTGCCTGGCAAGAACGCAAAACCTCCCTTCCCTCACTGAGGTGAAACAGCCTTTGGGTGGCTGTTTCTGAGGGAAGGGGGAACTACTTTGAAAAGACACAGGTCCTTTCCTTCCTCACTGAGGTGAAACAACCTTTGGGTGGTTGCTTCAGAGGGATGAAAGGAACTGCCTGGTAAAAGTGCAAGACTCCTCTTCCCTCACTGCAGTGAAGCAACCTTTGGGTGGCTGCCTCAGAGGGCTGAGCAAAAGGGCTCCAAACATCCCCTCTGGTCTCTCCCCAGGGGTTTACACCTACCCACGTTTACACCTACCCACGCGTTTGCCGTGCGTGGCAGCCTTGTGCGGTGTGGAGACGGGAGTCCTGGAGGTTGAGCGATGCCGTGAACGAGTACGCCCTGCGACTAGCAACACGCCTCTTTGGTCCTCTATTCCAGCAAGTCAGGCGGCCTGATCCCGGCCGGTCACGGTCTGGGATCAGGCCTCCCCCGGGAGGCTAGGGTCAAGCAGTCATGCCGCCATTGGCACTCACAATGGTCCGAGAGCGCCGTCACAATGGCTATTGGCTGCGTATATCCTCTCATCACTCCTGTTGCTGTTAAACACTGGTTCTGACACTCAGCTTCCTCTTGTTGGACTCCGTGGTGGGTGGGGGCGTGAGAGGATGAAGCACTTACCAATTTATGGAAAATAATATAAAACACCCCCAACAGACTGAACAAAATGTTGACGAACCGTGCAAGGCCCAGACCACGGCAGTCACCACGAAGCCATATGTGCCTTCTGGTGGCAAAAGAAAGCCCCATGCACAGGATGACACTGTAAACCCTGCTGCTAAGGTGGACAAGACCAAAGCCAATGGGTCTGTCCACCGAATAGTCAAACAACTTGACTCGCGAGCTGGCCTCTTCAGGCCAACAGCTAAGCCAGGGAGGCCCCTGTGTTCTCAGACAGCCTCCCCGATTGAGAGGGGAGAGCAGGCTGAACCAGCCGCATCAGCTGCTGCCTCCACAAACAAGCCCGAAAGACGAAAGGGCGGGCCGAAGCGTCCTAGGCAGGAGACCGACTCTGATGAAGAGTCGGGACCCCCTAAACGCTTCTCCCAGTTCAAAGTGCCAGCTAAACCCGAAGGCTTCGACAATGCCTACCAATTGGTCAGGGCATTGGAGTTGCAACGGAAAATCCGGTTGTCGATCCGAGATCAGGGCATGATCTTAATGCCCAAAGATCAGGCTACCTTGAATTTCCTCTGGGAAACGAAGGAGCTAGCCGATAGGAGGAAAGTGAGTCTTTCCCCACTAGTCCCGAGGAAAAGAGAACCAAGATGGTGCTTCTTTGCTTCTCAGTCTCGTACGATGTGGAGCTGATCGCTTCACACCCACAGGTCGTGCAGGCTTCCCGAATGTCAAAGGGGAAGACTCCAACCAGGCAAGTCCTGGTGACCATGAAAGGTGCCCCAACCACTACCCTTGATCTGGGTAACTGGGGCACCTACAACCTTCGATCGTATGTGCCAGAACCACTTCGGTGTTTCAAGTGCCAGAAATACGGTCACCACCAGGCTAACTGTACAGCCAAGCCTAAATGTGGTGTCAGTAGCAAGGCACACAACACAGAGGTATGCCTCAAGGCATACAAAGAAGAAAAGAGGGACACAACAGCCAAATGTCCCAACTGTGCCAAGAAACATCATGCCTGGAGCCTAACTTGCTCTGTCAGGAAAGAGGCGGCCCTCAGGCAACAAGAGGTTGCTCAAAACCGACCAGACTTTGTTCCTGCACCACCGGGCACCCATGTCTGGGGAAGGAACAAAAGCGAAAAGGCCTCCTGACCTCCTAAGAGGAAGGAAGCCGCCCTCCAGCCGACACCGGATGTCTCCAACAAAAAGGAGTTTCCGACAATGCCAAAGGTGCAGAAAAAGAAACTAAAGAAAAAAGGTTCTAAGAGAACCACAAAAACCTCCCCAACAGATGAGCATCTCCTCTTTGACGAGGATGATATGACTCTCCTGTTAACTGCTGTTGTCAAAGCAGTAGCAACAGCCCTGGGGAGGTCAAGTGAGGAGGCCGAGAAGGCAGTTTCAGTCGTCATGACGGCAATGACCGAGACTATCGCAGCCCTGAAGGGAAGAAAGCTGGTTAGAGCAAAACCAGCCTCACCCTCACCCCAGGACGGACTCCCCTCCCCACTCCAAACCAGGCCATGCCTTCACAGGCAGAGCCAAAACAGGCTGAATCTGTGCAGCCTGAGCCAGATCACGCTGACCTTGCCCAGGCAAGGCCAGAAAGGCCAGCCAAAAAAATGCCTGAGAGAAAAGCCAAACCAACCAAAGTCAGAGCTACCAAAGGCTCTCCACCTCCCAGTGGACCCAAGGATAGCCTGACAACAGACGAGGAGCCCTCAACCAGCGAGGATCTCGCAATGGAGTTGTCAGACTCCGATGTCTCTGATGTAACTATCACTGAGTAACATCATGACACACCATCTAAGCATCCTACAGTGGAACATCAATAGCTTCTCTGCAAAGAACGCTTTTCTCCAAGCAGTAGTGTGATCAAGGAACATTGACATTGTCATGCCCCAGGAGACATTAACAGTGGACACTGTTCGCTTCTCAGGGTACCATGCCTTCATACTGCCACGAACACCTGGCAAGAGAGGCTTGATCACCCTTGTGAGAGCAACAATCCCCTGCTCCGCAATAGCCGATGCATCGCACTGTGGAGACGATGTTGAATCCCTTGCTGTGGAGGTTCACCTGGCCAGGGGGCCCCTCAAACTGTACAACGTGTACAGCCGGCCAAGCTGTAGAAGCTTAGACATCAGCCAGGTCTGTGCTTCTGCTGCATACGACCGAGTGATCATAGGGGGAGACTTCAATGCACACCACCCCATCCTGGTTCCCTGCCGGGCACCGGATGCGGCCGGCTATCATATAGCCGACGTGCAAGAGACATTCCCTGAGATCGCTCTCCTCAACACCCAAGAGCCAATGCATGTCAGAGGAGGGGTCCTAGACCTGGATGGCTGGCTGGCGTGTCGATGAGACCGTCACAAGTGACAATTACGGCACTATAACTACCCTCATGGATGCTGGCCCAGCCGAAATCCTAAGACCGAATCCAAGATGGAAAACAGACAAGGCCACCTGGCAGGCGTTTCAAGACACCTTGGCCCTCTGTCTGAGATGCAATGATCCCCCACAAAGCGAAAATGTGGAAGTGCTCGAAGCTAGCCTGCTAAACGCCATTAATGAAGCAGCCTCACAGACCATACCCAAAACTCGGCCTGGGTCCAAAAGTCACAAAGACGCCTGGTACTTCAATGACGAGATCAGGGAGGTCAACCACAGGGTGAACATGTGCCGAAAACTATTCCGATGGCAAAGAACCCCTGACAACTTATCCCTCCTAAGGGAGGCCGTCACGGATGCCAAGGAAACTGCCAACAGAGTCAGGCAGGAAAAGTGGCTGGAATGGTGTGAGTCCTTCGACCACCAAACCACCCTATCAGAGCTGTGGCAACGGGTCAAGCGAGCTACCAGCCGCTCAGCCCCAAGGAGCGCCCATCACGACCCCCAAGCAGAGGCTAACAGACTGGCGCACAAGTTCTCTGCGAGAACGAGCAGCAACAGTCTGCCAGCCGAGCTGAGGGCAAGACAAGAGCGTCTACAGCCATACAGACACACTCAGATCAGAGAAAGGGCAGCTGAACTTGATAACTCAGACATTATCTTTTCTCTGAGGGAACTAAGGAAAGCCTATAAAACCAGTTCCAACACAGCCCCGGGCTCTGATGGGATCTCGTACCCCATTATCTCCCACCTAGGACTAGCAGGTGAGCGTGCACTCTTGCAACTCATCAACAAGTCCTGGGAAACTTCCACTCTACCCCAGAGTTGGAAGAGGGCTACCATAGTTCCCGTCCCAAAACCAAAGAAGCCGGGGAAGTACCACCCCATCTCTCTGCTCAGCTGCCTGGCCAAGACGGCTGAGAGGATGGTACTAAACCGGCTTCAATGGAAAACGGGACCCACGTACGAACACCTCCATGGGTTCACAAGGGGCATGGGCACAGCACACAGCATAGCCACGCTCTTAAGCACAATCAGCAAGGGCCCAGCTGTGGTGGTATTCCTTGACCTGGAGAAGGCTTTTGAACTGGTAAGTCCGCTTGCCATTCAGGAAAGCCTGATCCAGAAGGGAATCAGAGGAAAGCTCTTGGCTTGGATAGGGGACTACTTCAGGAACAGGACTGCCAATGTCAAATTCAAAGGTCACCTATCGCAGCACATGCCGCTCGAAAATGGAACGCCACAGGGTGGGGTTCTCAGTCCAGCCCTATTCAACACTTTAATGTCCTGCATCCTCAACATAAACCTCCCAGTGGGGTGCCAGATCATCTCGTATGCAGACGATCTCGCTATCACCTCCACTGGACCACGCAGCCAGAATAAAGCCCAGCGTTGTCTGGACCTCGTGTCAGAGGAGTGTTGTAGGACAGGACTAAAGATCTCTCCAGCCAAATCCAAAGCCATGGCTCTGAGACAGAGAGTTCGAGGCACAAGACTGAAAATCCAGGGAGTGGAATTAGAATGGGTCCAGGACTACCTATACCTTGGGGTAAGGATAGACCGGACCCTCTCCTTCCATAAGGAGGTCCAGTACCTGGTTGACCGAACCAAAGCAAGACTATCCGTCATGAGAGCAATGACTGGGAGACGCATAGGGGCCAGACACAAAGTACTAAGATCATTCTATGTACATGCTGTCCGGCCCATTGTGGACTATGCCTCAGTCGCTCTAATTGCTGCATAGAAAAAGCACACAGACAAATTAGAAACAGTCCAAAATGAAGCTGCCAGGATCATTCTGGGTGCCCCGAGGTGGACGAAGGTCCTCAACCTCCTGATGGAGCCAACCTTCTCCCCCTGGACTCACGAATCGATCTAATGGCAACACAATTCCTGTTAAAGGTCATCCGGGCTCCCAGGAACACAAGCCTAAGACAAAAATTAGTCAGATGCCTCGAACAAGACAACGAGCTCGTTGCAAACAACTCCTGGCTGTCTCATACAGCCAGGGTGTTGATACGCCATCAGCTCAAAGAACAGCTTCTTGCTAAGGGCATGGACTCCCCCCACCCCGACTTTGCCGAAGCCCCGCCGTGGGTACTGAGCCTGATAGAGTTCAACATAATGAGCTTGGCAATGAAAAAGAGCCTATACCACATGCCTAGCCTAAAGGCAGATGCCCACAGGGTCATTGCAGCCATCACTCCTCCAGGTAGTAGAACAAACTACACGGATGGATCGGTCGATCCCTTGAGCCACACTGCAGGCGCCGGCTTTGCAGCTAGGGATGCCACGCGATCCATGAGGGTAACAGACAATGCTTCCTCGCTACAGGCAGAGGCAGTTGCAATCATGGGAGCCCTAGGCCACGCGTCCCTAAGGGAAGGACACGTGGTCATACACACAGACTCCAGGGCAGCCATTGACTGTCTTCAGCACAGCTCACCCACAGACAACATCTACCTACTGACCACGATTCTCACAATGGCACAGAGAATTCTTGCTCAGGGTGGAAGAATTATCATCAGCTGGGTCCCAAGCCACATCGGCATCAGAGGGAACGAGCTTGCTGACAGACTAGCCGTCGCTGGCAGGGGTATGCCCCCAAATCCCATGACGATAAAACCGAGCCGAAAATTACTTATGGAGAAGTGTGCCTTGGTCGGTCGTACCTTCCTACGGCAGCTCCACAGAGAGGAAACGAGAACCTCCCCCTCGGCCAGCTGGTACCTGGTACTCAGACGCCACAGGCTATGAACCACTGGCACTCTCTGAAGTAAGCAACAGAGGTACCGAAGTCATTCTTCACAGAATGCGCCTAGCTTACCACTGTGCATGGCAGATTATCCCAACAATCGAACGCGATGAATGGTGCTGCAAGCACTGCGGCGAGCCGAACGCCACACTAGTCCACTACCTAGAAAATTGTGACCATACACAATTCCTGAGACATGGACCGCCCACAACAGCCGCCGTGCTGGTAAAGAGGCTATGCGAAGTGCTTACACCATGGCGGCAGGAGCGCTTGCTGGCAATCCCGCCGCCACGGTAAGCACCGAGTGTCAGACAACTCAATGAGACAGCCGTAAAAAGCTGACACAGGCCGGGCCATATCTAGAAGGCCCAGGCGAAGCTAGAACTTCGCAAACCAAACCACCACCACCAAACCGCACGCAGTTTACTCGCATGTGCACACACACGTGCACATCAAAAGCGTGCATGTGTTCATATGAATGCACACACAAGTGCACAAGCGTGTGCATCCATGTGAGCATATATATATATATATATATATATATATATATATATATATATATATATATATATATCATCATCATCATCATCATCAGCCTGGGTCAATCAACTGCAGGACATAAGCCATTCCCAATCTTTTCCATCTCTATCTGTCTTGCGTTTTTTACTTCCAGTCCTGGCCCCTAAATTTCGTTATTTCGTCGCGCCATCTTGTCATAGGTCTGGTCCTTGGCCTCATTATGTTATCTATAACCCAGTCTGTTACTTTCTTTGTCCATCTGTTGTCCTGTCTCCAACATATATGACCTTCCCATTGCCATTTTTTCTTTCTGATGCTCCCGAGTATATCTTCCACTTTCGTCTGTTCCCTGATCCACGTCGCCCTCAAAACCAATTTTAAATCCTGATCCACGTCGCCCTCAAAACCAATTTTAAATCCTGATCCACGTCGCCCTCAAAACCAATTTTAAATCAACTTTAACATACAAGAGAAATGAAAAACGATCCTGTAGTAAAATTACTCATCTATATGAACATCATGTTTTCTAATGGTATAATAACATGGGGGAATGCAGCAAAATACTGTGACAATGATAAAACAAGCATATTTTTTTTCAAAATGGTGGATGATACAATTCAAGTATTAAGTGTAAAGCTCAGTTTGATTTGTTATGAATTTCATGACCCTTCCCTTAAAACTTACATAGCATTTCCAATTACGTAGATTTGTTTGTCTACAAATATAAATTACTGAATGCATTAAACTTGATTTCCTACTCTATTCCATTCTTAGTTAAATAAAAAATACAAGTATACTTCCTGTAGCTATGTATCAAAGCCAAAGACTCGTCGTCACTGCTTCTCTGTTTCCATTTTCTGAATGAATTTCGTGAACATGATTCCTTGCGAAATTTTACAACTTTGTGTATAAATTTGCCTGATATCGAAAATAAATACGATAATCAATTAAGAGAAATGAACTAATAAAAGTAAATAAAGAAGTACTTACTTTTGGCACATCTCAACAAGGTTGCGGTCAGTTGTGTCAGGACTGAGGCCCCGGATGTATAGGTTGGTACGCGAAAGTTGCTCGCCGTAGCTGGAGTGAGAGTGAGCTGATGGAGACGATGCTGAATAGCCCGCACCTCCACTTCCTCCGCTACCACCTCCGCCACCGCCCCCACCGCCACCTCCACCACCACCACTACTCCCGCCACTACTCCCATGACCGCCCATGTGAGGAGCACCTGAAGTGCTTGATGTGGATGTCGTGGTTGGAGAGGTCGCCGCAACATGGCCGCCACCATATCCCTGCAGCAGAGAAGGTACGCAAAGATGTGAGAAAGACAATAAAGATCTACACTGTAGACGGATGAACAATTTAATAAATAATTACATATAAATAAATAAACATATATATGTGTGTGTTTTTCTGTGAGTGTGTGTGTTTCTGTGAGTGCGAGTGAGTGTGTGTGTGTTTCTGTGAGTCTGTGGGTGTGTTTCTGTAAGTGCGAGTGTGTGTGTGTGTTTCTGTGAGTGCGAGTGTGTGAGTGTGTTTCTGTGAGTGAGAGTGTGTGTGTTTCTGTGAGTGTGTGTGTGTTTCTGTGAGTCTGTGGGTGTGTTTCTGAAAGTGCGAGTGTGTGTTTCTGTGAGTGTGTGTGTGTTTCTGTGAGTGTGTGGGTGTGTTTATGTGAGTGCGAGTGTA
>NC_061849.1:20188709-20196209 GCF_019202785.1 Penaeus chinensis
AGTTACGAGTACTGCCTGTCTCGCCCGTTCACCCTTTTCATTGATTTACGAAACTATTTTACGTTATCTTATTTTGCTGTTACAAATGTTTATAACATTATAGTAAATATAATGTTTATAATAAAAATAACACCAACGATATTTATAGCAATAGTAAAAATGATTTTTCCCGCCAATTCAAGGAAAGGTCAAATTAGGAAAGGTCTCACGATCTACGAATTGACTCTTTTGAGGCTAAGCACTAGCAGAGCCATCTATGTACAGAATATTTCACAAAGATATAATTTTCCCCATTTTTTATTAATTTTCCCCAGCAGCAATGGGTTAATATTCTCTCACAACACAGAGTCCACAAATTTTATGCCGTGATAATACCCTTGCAGTCTGCATAGTTGCACAGATTAACCCGGGCACCACTTAAAATCAAAAGTAAAAAAGAGCACTATATTCTGAATACTCGTATAAATACAAGACCTGATTTTTCTTGACTTTTTTTATTTTTATAACAAAGTTATTACAATTCGTTGAAGTGACCGAATTCAATATATATGTGTGTGTATATGTATATATATATATATATATATATATATATATATATATATATACATACATACATATGTATTTTTTTTTCTTTTTTATAAACAAAAATAACTTTGCCCGATTTCGTAGAATGCCTATTTTACACCTAGTCATTAGCTCGAGCAAAATGGTAAAATAAGAGGAGGAAATTCGGAAGAAAACAAAATTAATAACCCTTATAGATTTTATTTATAATATCTGTAAATGAATGCAGTGGAAAAAATAAACATCCTTGTATAAGAATGAAAACTGAAAAAAAATAACAAGGTTTATATCTCTCCGGAGGGTAAGGAGGGTATTTATATCTACCTCCCTTACATATATATTAGAGTGATAAACAGTGTGATCCAAGACCTCATAAGAGAAATATAATGAAAAGATGATCAATACGACTTAAACTGTGTCGGTATGAATGTGGAAGGCAGAGAGGCAACCAAGGTCATGTATTCCTTCTCCCATCGCAATGGTGCTGTAGACTGAGTGTTCTCCTGGATTATTAGTATAGGATCACGCAGGGCCGAATTCTCTTGATCAAGGTCAAAATAAACATCAGGGAGGATTAAGTAAATCTTATGTCACCAAAAGTCGCCCTTAATATGTCTAAACTACAAGACTTATATGAATATTATAAACATTACTCAATATTGAATCTTTCTTAATCACCCCCCCCCCCCCCATCTCTCTCTCTCTCTCTCTCTCTCTCTCTCTCTCTCTCTCTCTCTCTCTCTCTCTCTCTCTCTCTCTCTTCTCTCTTTCTCTCTTCTCTCTCTCTTTCTCTCTTCTCTCTTTCTCTCTTTCTCTCTTCTCTCTCTTCTCTCTCTTTCTCTCTTCTCTCTCTCTCTCTTTCTCTCTTTCTCTCTCTCTCTCTCTTTCTCTCTTTCTCTCTCTCTCTCTCTTTCTCTGCCTCTCTCTCTCTCTCTTTCTCTGCCTCTCTCTCTCTCTTTCTCTGCCTCTCTCTCTCTCTTTCTCTGCCTCTCTCTCTCTCTTTCTCTGCCTCTCTCTCTCTCTTTCTCTGCCTCTCTCTCTCTCTTTCTCTGCCTCTCTCTCTCTCTTTCTCTGCCTCTCTCTCTCTCTTTCTCTGCCTCTCTCTCTCTCTTTCTCTGCCTCTCTCTCTCTCTTTCTCTGCCTCTCTCTCTCTCTTTCTCTGCCTCTCTCTCTCTCTCTCTCTCTGCCTCTCTCTCTCTCTTTCTCTGCCTCTCTCTCTCTCTTTCTCTGCCTCTCTCTCTCTCTTTCTCTGCCTCTCTCTCTCTCTTTCTCTGCCTCTCTCTCTCTCTTTCTCTGCCTCTCTCTCTCTCTTTCTCTGCCTCTCTCTCTCTCTTTCTCTGCCTCTCTCTCTCTCTTTCTCTGCCTCTCTCTCTCTTTCTCTGCCTCTCTCTCTCTCTTTCTCTGCCTCTCTCTCTCTCTTTCTCTGCCTCTCTCTCTCTTTCTCTGCCTCTCTCTCTCTTTCTCTGCCTCTCTCTCTCTTTCTCTGCCTCTCTCTCTCTTTCTCTGCCTCTCTCTCTCTTTCTCTGTCTCTCTCTCTCTTTCTCTGCCTCTCTCTCTCTTTCTCTGCCTCTCTCTCTCTTTCTCTGCCGCTCTCTCTCTTTCTCTGCCTCTCTCTCTCTTTCTCTGCCTCTCTCTCTCTTTCTCTGCCTCTCTCTCTCTTTCTCTGCCTCTCTCTCTCTTTCTCTGCCTCTCTCTCTCTTCTCTCTCTCTCTCTCTCTTTCTCTGCTCTCTCTCTCTCTTTCTCTGCCTCTCTCTCTTCTCTGCCTCTCTCTCTCTTTCTCTGCCTCTCTCTCTCTTTCTCTGCCTCTCTCTCTCTTCTCTGCTCTCTCTCTCTTTCTCTCTGCTCTTTCTCTCTCTCTCTCTCTTTCTCTCTCTGCTCCTCTTCTCTTTCTCTCTCTCTCTCTCTCTCTCATCTCTCATCTTCCTCTTCTCTCGCACTCTCTCTCTCTCTCTCTCTCTTTTCCCCTCTTTCTCTTTTCTCTTTCTCTCTTCTCTTTCTCTCTCTTCTCTTCCTCCTCTTTTTCTTCCTCTCCCCTTTTCCTCTCTCTTCTCTTCCTTCTCTTCTCTTCCTCCTCTTCTTTTCCCCTCCTTCCTCCTATCTATCTCTCTCTCCTCTTCTCTTCCTCTCTTTTCCCCTTCCCTCTCTCTTCGCTTCCCTCTCTCTTCGCTTCCTCTCTCTTCTCTCCTCTCTCTCTCTTCCTCTCTCTTCTCTTCTCTCTCTTCTTTTCCCTCTCTCTCTTTTCCTCCTCTTTCTTCCTCTCTTTTCTCTCCTCTCTCTTCTCTTCCTCTCTTCTTTTCCTCTCTCTTCTCTTCCTCTCTCTTCTCTTCCTCTCTCTTCTCTTCCTCTCTCTTCTCTTCCTCTCTCTTCGCTTCCTCTCTCTTCTCTTCCTCTCTCTTCTCTTCCTCTCTCTCTCTTCCTCTCTCTTTTTTTCTCTTTCTCTTTCTCTCTTCCTCTCTCTCTCTTTCTCTTCTCTTCCTCTCTCTCTTTCTCTTCTCTTCCTCTCTCTCTTTCTCTTCTCTTCCTCTCTCTCTTTCTCTTCTCTTCTTCTCTCTCTCTTTCTCTTCTCTTCTTCTCTCTCTTTCTCTTCTTTTCTTCTCTCTCTCTTTCTCTTCTCTTCCTCTCTCTCTCTGTCTCTCACTTTCTCTTCATCTTTCTCCCTCTCTGTCTCTCACTTTCTCTTCATCTTTCTCTCTCTCTGTCTCTCACTTTCTCTTCTCTTCCTCTTTCTCTCTCTCTTTTTCTCTTCTCTTCCTCCTCTCTCTCTCTTTTTCACTTCTCTTCCTCTCTCTCTCTCTTTCTCTTCTCTTCCTCTCTCTCTATATATTTTTCTCTTCTCTTCCTCTCTCTCTCTCTATATTTTTCTCTACTCTTACTCTCTCTCTCTCTTTTTCTTTCCTCTTCCTCTCTCTCTCTCTCTTTTTCTTTCTCTTCCTCTCTCTCTCTCTCTCTTGCCTCTCCTCTCTCTCTTCTCTTCTCTTCCTCTCTCTCTTCTCTTCTCTTCCTCCCCCTCTCTTCCTTCTTTTCCCTCCTCTCTTCCTCTCTCTTTTCCCTCTTCCTTCTCTTCCTTCTCTCTCTCTCTCCCCTTCTCTTCCTCTCTCTCTCTTATCTTCCTCTCTCTCTCTCTCTCTCTTTGCCTCTTTCTCTCTCTATCTCTCTCTTTCTCTCTGCCTCTCTGCTCTCTCTCTCTCTCTCTCACTCTCTCTCACTTCTCTCTCTCTCTCTCTCCTTCTCTCTCTCTCTCTCCTCTCTCTCTCTCTCTCCTCTCTGCTCTCTCTATCTCATCTCTCCTCTCTCTCTCCCATTCTTCTATCTCTCTCTTCTCTCTCATCTCTTCTCTCTCTCTCTCTCTCTCTCTCTCTCTGCTTCCTCATCCTCTCTCTCTCTCTCTCTCTGCGCCTCTCTTACGCTCTCTGCCTTCTCTCTCCTCTGCCTCTCTCTCTCTCTGCGCCTCCTCTCTCCTCTCTCTCTCTCTCCTCCTCTCTCTCTCTCTCTCCTCTCCTCTCCTCTCCTCCTCTCTCTCCTCTCTTCTGCCTCTCTCCTCTCTCTCTCTGCCCTCTCCTCTCTCTCTCTCTCTTGCCTCTCTCTCTCTCCCTCTCTCTGCCCTCTCTCTTTCTCTCTCTCTCTCCTCTCTCTCGTCTCCTATCTCTCTCTCCTCTCTCTCTCTCGTCTCTCTCTCTCTCTCTCCTCCTCCTCTCTCTCCTCTCGACTCTCTCTCTCTCTCTCTCTCTCTCGCTCTCTCCTCCTCCCCTCTCTCTCATTCTCTTCTCTCTCTCTCCCTCTCTCTCTCTGCTTCTCTCTCCTCCCTCTCTCTCTGCTTCTCTCTCTCTCCCTCTCTCTCTCTGCTTCTCCTCTTCTCTGCTTCTCTCTCTCTGCTTCTCTCCTCTCCCTCCTCTCCCTCCTCTCTCCTCTGCATTCTCTCTCTCTTGGCTCTCTCTCTGTCCTCTCTCTCTTCTCTCTCTCTCTATCCTCTCCTCTCTTTCCCTCTCCCCTCTCCCCTCACTCTCTATCCTCTCTCCTCTCTTCTCTTCTCTCTCATTCCCTCTCTCTTCCTCTCCTCTCTCTCTCTCTGCCTCCCCCTCTCTCGTTTCTCTTCTCTCTCTCTCTCCTTTTCATCCTCTCTCTCCCTCTCTCTCTCTCTCTCTTTCCTCTCTCTCTCCCCTTCTCTGCATCCTCTCTCTATCCTCTCCTCCCTCTCCTCTCTCTCCTCTCTTTCTCTCTGCCTCTCTCTCTCTCTCTTCGCTCTCCCACCCCTCTATCCTCTCTCTTCTTTCTCTCTCTCAAATCCTCTCTCTTCTCTCTCTGTCTCTTCTCCTTTGCCTCTCCTCTCTCCCCCCTCTATCCTTCTCCCTCTTCTCTCTCCTTCCTTCTCTACTCTCTCTTTTCTTCTCTCTCTCTCTTTATCTCCCCCTCTCCCCCTCACTCTTTCCCTCTCATCCCTACTCTCTATCTAGTTTATGAAATATAAATATAGAGGTAATATAAAGATAAAGATTAGATATGGATTGATAGAGAGAGAGATAGATATAGAGAGAGATAATATAGTAAGAAGAATATAGATAAAGATATAGAATAATTAATATAGAAAGATAGTAAGGATGAAGATATAAGATATATGAATATATATATAGAGTGAGATAAGTATAATATGTAGATAATATAAGAAAATATAATAAAAATTATATATAGATGGGAAGAAATAATATAGTATATAGAGAATAGAAGATTTTATGAAAGAATATATGAAATTTATATATAGGATAAGGAGAGAGAGTAAGAAGGAAGATAGATATATATAGATATATATAATATAGAGTTTTTAGATAATAATAGAATAAAAGAGATATATATATAATAAAAGTAGATAAAAGATAAGTTATAAGAGATAGAAGAAGAATAGATAATAGATGAATGATAGAGATAGATTTGGGAATAAATAGAGATATAGAGATAAATATATAATATATAGAGTTAGAGATAGATTATAATATAGATTAGAAAAAAATATATATATATAAAAATATAGATAGATATAATGAAGATAAAAAGATGAAATGAGAGAAGATATATGGGAAAATAAAGATATATAGGAATAAAAAGATAAGATGAAAGAGATATAGATAGAGAGAGATATAGAGATATATAGAAAGATATAAAATTTGAAGATGAAAGATGAATAGTATAATATAGGAATATATTATATAATATAGATATATATATATAGATGAATATATATATTTTATATGAATATAGATATAGATAGGAATAATGTTATTATATATGAATGAATAATATAGAATAGAGAGAAAGAAAATGGGAATATAATATAGATAAAAATATTAAATATATATAAAAATAGAAATATATAGATATAAATAGATTAGATATAATATATAAGATATAAAATAGAAAATATATGGGGAAATAGATATATAGATAGAGAAAAAAATTTTATAGATAAGGATAGATATGGAGAGAAGATAATAATATATAGATAAAATTATATATTATATATAGAGATATATGGAAGAAAAGATATATAATATATAAATATGAAGATATAATAAAATATAAAATAAATATAAAGATATATATAAATAATATATAGATAAAAATAAAAAATATATAGATAAAATCAAAAATATTATATATATAATATATATAGAAGATAAATTATATAAAATTATATCTATATAAAAAAACCTATATTTGTCTTTTAAGGATCTAACATATATATAGAAAACTAATATTAATATTAATTTTAGAATTATATAATTATATATATATATGATATATTTCTAATAATAATAATAATTTTTATAATTTTTTTTATAGATAGATTTTAAATATATAGATAATCTAGGGAAAAATATACTCTCTCTCTCTCTCTCTCTCTCCCCTCCTCCTCTCTCTCTCTCTCTCTCTCTCTCTCCTCTCTCTCTCTCTCTCCTTCTTCTTCTCTCTCTCCTCTCTCCCCTTTTTTTTTTTCCTCTCTTCTCTCTCTCCTTTTTTCTCTCCTCTCTCTCTCTCTCTCCCTCCCTGCCTCTCTCTCTCTCTCCCTCTCTCTCTCTCTCTCTTCTCCCTCTCCCTCTCCCTCTCCCTCTCCCTCTCACCCCTCTCTTCTCTCCCCTCTCTCTCTCTCTTCTCTCTCTCTCTCCCTCCCCTCCTCTCTCTCTCTCCCTTCCTCTCTCCCTCTCTCTCTCCCTCATCGCACTTCTCTCTCTCCTCTCCTCTCCTCCTCTCTCCTCCCTCCCTCATCTCTCCCTCTCTCTCCCCTCCTCCCTTCTCTTTTCTCTCCTCCCTTCTCTCCCCCTCTTCTCCCTCTCTCTCTCCTCGCCTATCCCTCTCCTCTCTATCCCCCCCTCTCTCTTCTCTCCTCCCACTCTCTCTTACTCTCTTCTCCCACATCTCTCATCTCTCTCTCACTCTCACTCTATCTCTCTCTCTCTCTCTCTATCTCTCTCTGTCTCTCCTCTCTCTCTCACTTTCTCTCTCTCATCTCTTCTTCCTTCTCCTTTCCTCTCTCTCTCCCTCTCTTTTCTCTCTCCTCTCTCTCCCTCTCTCTACCTCTCTCCTCTATTCCTCCTCTCTCACTCTCTCTCTCTACTCTTCCGTCTCTCTCTCTCTCTCAGCTCTTCTCTCTCTCTCCTCCTCCCTTCCCTCTCTCTCTCTCTTCCTCTCTCCTCTCTCTCCTCTCTCTCATCTCTCTCACTCTCTCTCTCCGCTCTCTCTCGCCTCCCTCACTCTCTCTCTCCTCTCTCCCTCTCTCATCTCTCTCTCTCCTCTCTCTCTCTCTCTCTCTCTCTCTCCTCTCTCCCTCTCCTCTATCTCTCTCCTTCTCTCTCCTCTCTCCTCTCTCTTCTCACTCTCTCCACTCTCTATCTCTCTCTCTCTCTCCTCTCTCTCTCTCACTCTCTCTCTCCCTCCTCTCTCCTCTA
>NC_061849.1:20201209-20216209 GCF_019202785.1 Penaeus chinensis
TACCCACCCAACAATTCATGGGAACCTTCTGTCATGCGAACTATGACAGACTAAATGTGTAACAGTAGACATCCATTATGCCTTGCAAAACCACCAAGAAAAAAGTACAAAGATGTGCAGGGAGTGGATGTGACAGTTTCATGCAGTCAATGTAGTTACTGTAGCATGGGACTCTGCATCCCCTGCAATCTTCCTCTTCATGGCGAGTATTTGTTTTACTGCTTTCAATTGTAGCTCGAATGATACAAAACTACAACAAAAGACATATAACTTACGTATATATATGAGTAAACATGTCTGTAAGCATATTACGTTCTTCCCTGATTCTTAAAAATGGCACTGAATTTGCAATGCATGACATATATGTCACTCAATTTTGTACAAAGTATATTTACTTTGTACAAATTATTTGGGCTTATAGCTGTTTCCCAAATTCGACTTAAATCTACATACACGTCAAAATTTAAACTTTCAAGAAAAAAGAGTAACTGTGACTGAAATGGGTTATGCATTCCCTAAATAAATAAAGAGTATAAGAAATGCCTACCTTATAAGACAGTGCTAAAAAATATTAAGAACCTACCTGGTGATGGTATGATGGCGGGGGCGGTGGGTAGGGAGCTGGGGGCTGCGATACAGCCGGGGGTTGGCCTGGGTGAGGACCAGGATAACGAACACTTGCATACTGAGACCCAGCTGTCCCACCCCCTCCACTTGGCTGTGGTGTTTGCTGTTGACCTGGACCAGTGGATTGTTGCTGTGACTGTTGTTGGGGATGTTGAGGTTTTTGGTGCGGCCCGGATCCCACCCACTGGGATGCTGGTCCAGACTGCTGGTTCGACTGTAATGGACCAGACTGTGGTGGCTGCTGCTGTTGTTGTGGTTGATGGTGAGGACCTGAAGGATGCTGTGGTGGAGGCTGTGACTGCTGTTGTGGCTGCTGCTGTTGTTGCTGCTGCTGTTGCTGTTGGTGGTGCTGTGAGGTTGGTGGGTGCGGTGCATGGGGGGCGTGAGAGGGGTGAGGGGGGTGTGGACCATGTCTGTATTGTAGAGTAGGACCCGGGCCTGGGTTGGAAGGGGGTCGGCCTCCTTTGCCAGGTGGTCCACCTCCTGCATGCCCACCCGGATAACCAGGTCTCGGACCATTACTTGCCTGAAAAAACACGAAGAGGAATATGATAAAAAATGCAATAGAATATGCCTAAATGGTTTTCACCATAATAACATGAGAATCGTATTTCTAATGACAAGCCTTACCCTTAACTCGTGCATCAATAGCATAACTTATAGTTGGACATTCGTATTTATATTCTCTACAGTAAATGACACACAATTTTAAATGATATATTAAGCTAACATTAAACATATACGTTTATAATGTGATTCACTATACAAATGCAATAAATATCTAGAATTTTAAATTGCCATACAAAGCATGACACAGTCTATAGGCATCTTCACGGTACCTATGAATCTTCTGAGTATCTTCAAAATAAGACTCAGATATCTTTGTTAGGTGACACTGATGATGATTGAACATTCTCACGGTACCTCTCAATCTTCTGAGTATCTCCAAGATACGATTCAGATGTCTTTCTCTCATAGGGGACAGTAGATGATGACTTTAAAAGGCAATGCAAATTTAATATAATTAAGAAAAACAAGTTAGAACAAATGGTCAGGAATCCTTTAAGAGTAACCTAAAATATTTCAGTGTAAGATGAAATAATAAATAGATCCGACATCATTTTCTATAAAATTATCCTTATACGTGACAGGGATAACTTAAAAATACATTCTCTGAAATAAAAGTAACATTTGACAAAGCACTTCGTAAAAAATCGCATATACAAAAACGGACACATTACATGTAAGAGCCATGCAGATCTACACGAAAGTAATGTAGATCTGCATGGATCTACACTTGGAAGAATTTATGTTATTCAAACCTTAGTTCTCGGTATTATCAGTATTACCCCGCATAACAATAAACTAAAATAACTAAAAGTTCACAATGAATGTAATCTTAATTCTTATTTATGACAATTATCTAGAGTGGGCCTTACCTCTCTAAACTAGAGGTAACACACAGAAGGCCTGAACGGAATTTCTTTCATTTCAAAAGATCACATGCAAAAGTGATAAATGCAAATACAGGGACCTAAGATCTGGAACTAATAATGGCAAAATATCAAATACAGTAATAGCTTGAATGCATCTGAACTACCCAAATTGGCATCCAGTTATCAAAAATAGGGCTAATACATTTTAAGAGTTATGAATCCACAATTTACCTAAATATAACCAGTTTAACTGAAGAAGGAAATTATTTTGAATCTGAAATGTAGAATCTCGCCATCAATATCAACATAACAGCCAGGGTGACCGCACAAGACTTGTCTAGAGATTAACACTCTTACTCATTCTCGTCAACTCTCTCTCTATCTTGTCCCTACCCCCTATCTTTCTCTCGTTATCTTTATTTCTCTTTTTTCTCAGTCTCATCGTCCTCTCTTTTTCCCTCTCTTTTTCGTCCTCTCTCTACCTCTTTCACCCTTCCCTCCCTCCCTCTCTCGCCCACTGTTACTCACAATCTTTCCTTCACACATCCACCCATCTCTCTTGTGTCTTTCATTTGGTTCTTAAGAGGGTTGATAGCATATTAAATATGCTCCTTTGTATGGAAATAAAAACAAGACATTTCTTTTTAACTATATATAGTTGAGAACAAGGAGCATAAAGTATATAAATCGGTCATTACTTATTTTTTATGTTGCCACTTTGGTGATTTCGTAAAATTTTATTGGTTTTCATTCTCACTATGGTAATGCCATTTACATGGATTGTCAGGTTACAATAACGACATACGATTTTTGTTTTGTCAGCTTTACATGGGCATATGCATTTACCTTAATTCACTTTACAAGATTTCTCTTAACATTCATAATTTTCATTGCTGTCAAAGCAATTATACATTCAGACTTTATATACATACACGATAGAAAATATACAAAATCAAAGAGCCACTTAGTTTCTCTGATCTCTGGAAACAGAATTATCTAGAAAATATAACCAACGAATTTCCATTAAATAAATTAAAAGCAAAGCTAGTCTTCTTATGTAAAACAAAAAAATAAGCACAACAGAAAGGAGGTTGGCCTCTAGTATGGAAACTCAGGTTTGGATGGGCAGATTTTCATGATGACGTAAAGTAGCACAACGCCTATCCCAAGTATTGGGAAAAAATCCAACATACTGGTACTTTCCTTGCTCTACTAAAGACAGCTTAAGTTATCTATTATTTATGAGTTTAATACGGGAAGCTGTCCTTAATCATCATAAGTGTGTTCAAAGGAGTACATGGCTCTCTCGGACGGTGAGTGAGTGAGACTAATATGTACTGCAAATCAAGTTCCAATGCACGAACTGCGACTGTATTTAACTAAATAAATCGGAACACACTGTGCTGAGACTGGCTCCACAAATGCTTAGTCACCATGGAATCATTAATGGGCATATCTATCTCACCAGTTTACCCTTTTCCTTGATTTTCGGAAATATTCTTATATTCTACTGCTTTTACGCTTTAATGACATCGTACTGACATCATATTTTCAAAAAATCAGGTAGGGTCACGTTGGGCCTACAAATTGATTATTTGGTGGCTGAGCTTGAGACTTCTTTTTGCAACAAAATATGCAAAAACTACAGCGAACAGTAATTAGGTAACGAAAATTTACTAAGTTACGTTAAAATCCATTCATTAAAAATGACAAAGGGTAAAACTGGCTTTCCACTTAATTTCCCTTTATATGATTTTACAATATTTACTGATTCATGGAACTACTGTTTATCAACAGTATATCCCTGTGTACTGTATCATAAGACAGGTCATATTTTTGGGGAAAAAAATATAAATTCAGGGGGATTGTAACTGAAAATGATAATTCTATGTAGAGTCCTGTTTTCATACCGAGTGTATATTGCTGGGATAAGCAACTTACATGAAGTACAAAGCAGTTGTAAAAAGAGACACTTTTTCTACTTATAAAAATATAAAGATCTGGATTCAGCAATCTCTGCCTTTGCATGTATATAGAAAGTCCTTTCCACTTTCAAGCTCACCTCTAAGCAATGCTAATGCTAGTTCCAACACTTATGTCATCATAACGTTTCACATACAGGAACCAAAACTGGCGGTTCAAACACTGACAATGGTGAACGACAACAATCAGATACAAATGAAGAGTCAAAAGCACAGCTACCTTAGTCGTTTGCAGGTGTTCTCTATACCTGGTAACAATTATGTCAGGTTACCAAGATACCGTTGTCCTCCAACTGACATAATAGTTATAAACCAACTTAATTCAGTATAATCCAACTGTGCTAAAGAGGAAAATGAAAATATATACTTCCACCTGAATAACACTGTTCATAACCTTCAAATTAACAGTATTTTTTTTCTACTGGCCTGCAGATTGTTTAGAATGTAGGACTGGGTATTTTAAGCTTGCAGAATTAAGGTAAACTTAACCCATTGAATCTAGGTGTCTCGCAGTTTACAATCCCACATGTGGACTAATATTCAGGCAATGGGCTTACTTAAGTAGTGACTACCGACGATGTGGTTTGTAGGATCGGCCCACATCCTTGCTTCCTCCTTGCAATGTCTTGATGTCTTTTTCTATATTTTCAATAGTCCTTATTTGTCCTCTATTATGCTGTATTAAGATAGTAATGGATTGTTTTCCTTCAGCAGATCTCAATTATATCTGTAGGTAGTGTACAATAAGTAAAAAAAAAAAAATTGTGTGTAATTTGATATTATTTTGGTATTATTCCATTTTCTGTAACACCCTGCGGCGCCTGTCACAGTGGATAGGAGTAAGATCCTGAGCATGGAAATAGTGTCTTCCAGCCATTTTCGGTATAAATCGGAAGCGGCACATGTTTACATTTACGTACTATATACAAAAAATAATGACTTTACCAAGTTTGAAATTTTACTTATATTCATGACCGACATTGCAGCATCTGCCTAGTTATACACTGTGATAACTGTTTATTTATAGGCAACATTGGTTACAACCTAATATGTATGTATTGTTGTATGGTGGGACTTGTGAGAAGCTAGGGGGAAGATATGTATCAGTGTGGAAATACTGTAATCCATAAATACTTCAAAGCATAAACTTTTTTTTAAAAGTTTTCAGCAATCTATAAACTGACAAATATGCATCTGCGGATCTTTTTCTACAGCAGTTAGACTTAGTCTTATACCTGAGAACAATTGAAAATAGCAATAGATCGTAAGTAATTGATTACTGAACTTAGCATCTTTATCTATACAAATAGTTTTAATGCAAAATCAGTG
The DNA here is from genome assembly GCF_019202785.1 of Penaeus chinensis. Taxonomy (NCBI): domain Eukaryota; kingdom Metazoa; phylum Arthropoda; class Malacostraca; order Decapoda; family Penaeidae; genus Penaeus; species Penaeus chinensis. The sequence goes on from NC_061849.1 coordinate 20,206,584, forward strand.
TCACACCCTGTTGCTAAACCCCAAATATCTTGAATAAAGATAAATGACAGAAAATTTGTATGCTTATTTCTTGTGAAAGTACGGAAGAAAGCGGGAATGGTTAGTCAAGAACCTTTTTTGAAATCTGGTTATTCAAGGTGGATACACTTTATATACATACACACGTGTTTATATATATATATATATATATATATATATATAATATATAATATATATATATATAAAATGTATGTATTTCTATGCATATGTATGTACTTATGTATGTCAGTGTGGTAGATGGGTATGAATGTGGGTTGTGATAATGATGTGAGTGAGTGCCATGTTGTGACGTCATTACATACGGGTTGTGATGCCAGTATTATCGTAGGTATATTGCTATAATTGTGATTATATTATACACACTGCCTTTTATGTGATATGTTACACCATTTGAAATATAAAAGATTGTTTAGTTTATTTTGCTGTGTAGCATATCATCTATGTAATCTATAAATCTGTACGATTTATAGAGTACAATATTTTATTTTGTCTCTGTAGTCACACGTCTGGCAGTAACACTCAGACGGAGCCTGGCGTGTGGGTCAAAGGAACATGAAGAGTTCCATTTTACTTTTGTCAGAGTTGATCTCAAATCCTACTTCAGTTCTCATCAGTGTTTTCTTCACCCTCAATTATATTAGTGAAACACTAAGCAAACATAGAAGACGAACAATGCATCTAACATTTGAACTGGTCTATATCTCTTTAGGGAGTTCCCATTGGTATGGCTGGGTGCAGAAGGGGAAGTGGAGATCAACGGAGGAGCCGGTAGCCTCTCCAGCCGGTTAGTGACTAGGGAGTCATGAGCTGCTTCAAATGAAAACTGGAAGTATGTTCTTTGAAGTCTTGAATATCCATGTTCACAGATATAGGAGATATATACTCGTCTTAGTGCCTGTCACTAAGAACTGGGCATTCCTGAGTTGCTGTTGTTTGTCATGGTCTGCCAGAAGATGGTGTAATGCTGATCTCTGATCTGAATTTTGTGGCTTACGTACATGAGGGCTGTGTAAGTAAACAGGGAAAGAGGGAAGCCTGTGGTCCAATGAGTGCCGAAAGGTGTTTGTATTAGCCAGTCAGATCTCTGCAGTGATTCGAGAGAAGCGCCTGCTGGTGAGAGTGCGAGAATAATCTGTTGACCTAATGTGACCCAACCTGGCAAGTATGCTAACCTACAGCTTGCGGAGGACGTGCAGCTAAAGGTACTCCCCCTCTAGAAAGTGAGCTAAGCGAGTGAGGGATATGTCATGACATGTCACTCCAGGGTCAACAGTGTAGTAGATGAGGTATGCATAGACACTTGAACTGGTCTATATCTCCTTGGAGAGTTTGTAATGGGTGTGAGTTCTCACTGTTATGGCTGGGTGCTGAAGGTGTAGTAGAGATATACGGGGAACCAATTAGGCTACTAGTTGGCTAAGGATTGGGTAGTTCTGAGCTGCTTCGTATGGAAATTATGTTTGAAGTTTTGCATCTCTATGTTCACAGATATAAACTCTCACTTGTCTCAGTACCTGTCATGTATCAACAATTCTGACCATGTCGTTTCAAAGACCTTCATTATTGACTCTTTATCCATATAGAGTTAACATATTTGATGTACTGCCAAAAGGCACAGAAACATTTTTATGTATCCTTATATGAGTTTTATATCAACGATTCGTAATTCCTAATTGAGATATGTAAAATAATTTGAAAAGTATCGCAATTTGTATCAACCTGGAGATATTTCGATAGGTTCCAAAGTGTGAGTAAAGTGCAAACACGTGTTCAGGATGTATCAAAGTGCTAGGGTTTCGCTGATGCTATAAAGAAGACACACACACACACACACAGAAAGAGAGAGAGTGTGTGTGTAAAGGCTCTATATGAACACCTTAAACATATGGTTTAGCAGGAGTAGTGAAAGGGACGGTTGGCTTAACCTCTTTTATTCAGAAGCGTAAGCAACACAGATAATTCACACGGATACAAGTCTTGGAAAGGCTTAGTGTTTGGTCTGCCCGGAGGGCGGGCGCGGCGGCTGCTACCAGCAGCCAGCCCTGACCCGACAGGCGGTCGGCAGGAGCTCTCTGAAGTGACTTTGGCTGACCTGGGTCATCCTGAGCCTTAAGTACTGGTGGGTGGCGTGGGTCACGCTCTCTGAGGCCGCCGGCTGGCTTGGCGCAGCTAGGGCACGCCACGTTGGAGCTTGCCACGTGGGAGCTATTTATACATACTTATATTGGAGCTAGCCACGTGGGAGCTATATATACATACTTATAGAGAGAGAGAGAGAGAGAGAGAGAGAGAGAGAGAGAGAGAGAGAGAGAGAGAGAGAGAGAGAGAGAGAGAGAGGCTCGTGCATATCCTTAAAATGTTTGCCCTTTACTTACACATTATTGAAATGTGTTGAAACATCCCCTGAAGCCTCATTAGTCAAAGAGTGATATTTGTTTTCCTGGTAAAACTCAGTAATGAAAGAGTCAAAATCAATATCGGATAAAAGTCATATATAATGTGGTGTATCGAATATAGGCCTTTTTTTGTAGCATCCTGAAACCCATAGCACTTTGATACATTGTTTCATGCTGTATCACTGTCGCTACAAAACACGGTATCATCGTTTATACCGACATACAAAGTTTTGAAAAAAAAAGTTATTTTCCTTAATTTCACATAAACATAAACAAGTCAATAAAAACATTGAATTATTTAATATGCTGGGATGAATTTTAATTACAAACTTCAAACTTCAAATAAACCAAAAGAAGTACCCCAATGCCACATCTCGATGTTAATACTGGTAACAGAACACACATTTATATTGTTATAAACCCTATTATAAAAATTTATTGTAATAAGGTAGCATCCCTAACTTTGTTGTCATTCTAAAGTTGTAAATGTGTGTGCCGCTATTTGCATTTAAGTAAAATACAACAAAAAAAGGTAGGAGACATTTGATAATTTATGTCTTTACACATTTGGACAAGATTAAACACAGTCCTCGATGACGTGAATAGAAAATATTAGGAAATAAGAAACCACTAAAATAAAGTTTAACACTAAATCAAAAGGGCCTTCTAATTTTTTGTCTGCCATATTCGATGCAAAATCACCTTCAGACATTTGCAATATTGCATTGAAGTTTTAAATAATAATAATAATGATAATCGGTTATCTAATTTCCATGCGGCCAGAGGCTGAAAATATTCATAGAGATACAGATAAAAAGACAAACTACATATACATAAATACATATAATCAACAAACAAAGTAAACTAACAATCTATAACAAAATAACAAAAGTCAAGTGCAAATACTGGTGTGCTAGGAGCTGGACTAGTAATTGTGGACTAGAGCTCATTGATGAGTCGGACTAGAATGGGTATTGTGCTCTTTTCAGTGCGGGCCCTGATGGGCACCAGTCTGTTGGTGGCGCGTAGGGACCGGCGAGGCGGCGACGCGTCGAGGGGCAGCATGTCGGGGTGGTATGGATGGCACAGCAACTTCAGGCCAAACTGCTGTAGTGAGTTGCTAAGGAGGTGAGGCCTAGGGTAGTCAAGGGGATGTCTTAACTGGTATAGACATGTGAGAGAATAATCTTGGCTGGCCTTTTCTGCACCCTCTTGAGTTAAAGCAGCTGGGTGGCGGTGAGGGAGAAGGACCAGGCGGGGGTGGCGTAGGTCAATTTAGGCAGGATGAATAGCCTGTAGATATTCTGAAGCTCTGGAAGTGGAAGACTTGAGGCGACGCAACATGTGAAGTCTGTACGAGGCAGACCTCAGCTTCTCGTCGATGGTGACGCCAATCAGCTTGATGGAATGGATTACGTCGAGCGGGTGGTCGTCCAATGTGAGGATGGGCGCGGAGGCGGGGTTGGTGGAGAAGTCGAACTGCATCACGACCAATTTCTGGCGGTTGACGTGATTTGCGGTGGTCCAGGGGAGGAGGTTGTCGAGGGTGCACTGGATGGCAGAGTGGTCAGGGCAGGAACTGTCAATGGCGACGGCGATGGTCGAGTCATCCACGTATTTCTAGCGATGCTCGGTATCCAGGATAGTGTCGTTAATCATGATAAGGAAGCATGGGGACCCCATTCTACTCCCCTGTGGGACTCCGCATGTGAGTGGCAGAAGGCTGGAAACTTGACCCTGCACGCGCACGGCCTCTTGGTTGTTGAAGAGAAAGTCTGCCAGTCAGGGGATGAGGCACTCCCTGATGCCCGTGGAAGTTTCTGCTTTTGAGATGACCGTAGTGTGGTCCACCAGGTTGAAGGCTTTCTTGAAATCCATGAAGATGATAGTGATGGTGATGTCGAGCTGGGCGTGGACGAAGTCGAGGAAGCTGACGAGGCAGTTTGTAGTAGAGGAGGAGCGCATGTTGCCAACTGCCGAGTATCAACGCTGGGCACGAAGTCCTGGTAAACCCAGTCGGCGACAAAGCTTTTACACAGCATGCTGGGCAACGGAGTTATGGCGATTGGTCGTGTGTGTGTGTGTGTGTGTGTGTGTGTGTGTGTGTGTGTGTGTGTGTGTGTGTGTGTGTGTGTGTGTGTGTGTGTGTGTGTGTGTGTGTGTGTATTATAGTATTAATTATCGTTAACTTTGTAGGGGGATATTTTTTTATAAAATACGATTTCCTGGAATTGATTGTTTACCGAAATGGCAACACCTGAGGCGGTGAGGTGGCATTTTTCATTCTTTCAACACAATTTTCAATTATAGCTGCATATTTCTTGAAACATAAAAACGCTCCATTGTTTAAGCATCAATGTATGGCAGCCCAATAGGTGTGGGTGTGGGTGGGGGTGGGGGTGAGTGTGTGTGCGCGCGTGCGTGTGCGTGTGGGCGTAGGTGTGGGCGTGGGTGCGTGGGTGGTGTGGGTGTGTGTGGGTGTGTGTGTGTGTGTGTGTGTGTGTGTGTGTGTGTGTGTGTGTGTGTGTGTGTGTGTGTGTGTGTGTGTGTGTATGTGTATGCATATGTGCATGTGGATGTGTGTGTATGCATGTGTATGCATATGTGCGTGTGGATGTGTGTGTATGCATGTGTGCGTGTGGATGTGTGTGTATGCATGTGTATGCATATGTGCGTGTGGATGTGTGTGTATGCATGTGTATGCATATGTGCGTGTGGATTTGTGTGTATGCAACTGTATGCATATGTGCGTGTGGATGTGTGTGTATGCATCTGTATGCATATGTGCGTGTGGATGTGTGTGTATGCATGTGTGTGCATATGTGCGAGTGGATGTGTGTGTATGCATGTGTATGCATATGTGCGTGTGGATGTGGATGTGTGTGTGTGTATGCATGTGTATGCATATGTGCGTGTGTGTTTGTTTGTTTGTTTGTTTGTTTGTTTGTTTGTTTGTTTGTGTGTGTCTATATATATACATATGTATGCATATATATATATATATATATATATATATATATACATGCATACATATATATATGCATACATATATATTCTTATGTATGTATAGAAACATACATGTGTGTGTGTGTATGTGTGTGTGTGTGTGTGTGTACGTGTGTGTACGTGTGTGTACGTGTGTGTACGTGTGTGTACGTGTGTGTACGTGTGTGTGTACCTGTGTGTGTACGTGTGTGTGTGTGTGTGTGTGTGTACCGTGTGTGTGTGTACGTGTACGTGTGTGTGTGTGTGTGTGTACGTGTGTGTGTGTCGTGTCGTGTGTGTGTGTGTGTGTGTGTGTGTCGTGTGTGTGTGTGTGTGTGTGTGTACGTGTGTGTGTGTGTGTGTGTGTGTGTGTGTGTGTGTGTGTGTGTGTGTGTGTGTGTGTGTGTGTGTGCGCGTGTGTGTGTGTGTGTGTGTACGTATAAATACACATGTTTGAATATATATTTAAATGTATATTTAAATATAAATATAAATATATATGTATATAAATAAATATGCAAATATTTTGATTTGGCTGCAGATATCATCAGTACTGTCCTACAACACCCCTCATATACAAGGTCCAGACAACACTGGGCTTTATTTAGGCAGTATAGTCCAGTGGAGGTGATTGCAAGATCGTCTGCATAGGAAATGATCTTGCACCCTACTGGGAGGTGTATGTTGAGGATACAGGACATTATGGTGTTAAATAGGGATGGACTGAGAACCCCACCCTGTGGCATTCCATTTTCTAGTGGTATGTGTTGTGATAGGTGACCTTGGAATCTGACTCTGGCTGTTTTGTTCCTGAACTAGTCACCTATCCAAGCCAAGAGCTTTCCTTTGATTCCTTTCTGGATCAGGTTCTCCTAAATGGCAAGTGGACTGCTAATTCAAAGGCCTTCTCTAGGTCTAGGAATACTACTACAAATGTGCCAGTGCTGGTTGTGCTTAAGAGCGTGGCTATGCTGTGTGCTGTGCTCATGCCCCTTGTGAACCCATGGAGATGTTCATGTGGGGGTCCCATTTTCCACTGGAGTCGATTTAGTACCATCCTCTCGGCCGTCTTGGCCAGACAGCTGAGGAGAGAGATGGGGCAGTACTTCCCTGGCTCCTTTGGTTTTGGGATGGGAATTATGGTAGCCCTCTTCCAGCTCTGGGGTACAGTGGAAGTTTCCCAGGACTTGTTGGTGAGTTGCAAGTGTGCTAGCTCACCTGCTAGTCCTAGATGGGACATGATGGGGTACGAAATCCCATCAGAACCTAGGGCTGAGCGAGATCTGTTTTTAAAGTTTTTTTTTTTTTTTTTTTTTTTTTTAATGTTCCCTCAGAGAAAAGATAACATCTGAGTCATCAGGTTTGGCTGCTCTTTCTCTGATACGAGCAAGTCTGTCTGGTTGTAGTCGTTCTTGTCTTGTCCTCAGTTTGGTTGGCAGACTGTTGCTGCTTGTTCTCGTAGAGAACTTGTGTGACAGTCTGTTTGCCTCTGATTGAGCGGCTCGTGACTCACCTGACCTGTTGCCATAGCTTTGAAAGGGTGGTTTGGTGGTTGAAGGACTCACACCATTCCAGCCACTTTTCCTGCCTGACTCTGTTGGCAGTTTCTTTGGTATCCCTGACAGCTTCCCTTGGGAGGACTAGGTTGTCATGGGTTCTTTTCCTTCGGAATTGTTTTCGGCACATGTTTACTCTGTGGTTGACCTCCTTAATATCTTCATTAAAGTACCAGACGTCTTTGTGACTCCTGAACCCGAGTTTTAGGTGTGGTCAGAGGCTGCTTGAATTATAGCATTGCTAAGTCTGGCTTCAAGCACTTCCACATTTTCACTATGTGGGGGTTTATTGCATCTCAGACAATGGGCCAAGGTGTTCTGAAACGCCTGCCAGTTGGCCTTGTCTGTTTTCCATCTTGGATTTGGTTGTGGCATTTGGCCAGCATCCATAAGGGTAGTTATTGTGCCTTAATGGTCACTTGTGACGGTCTCATCGAAACACCAGCTAATTCTCTCCACCAGTGTCGCAATGGCCAAGGTTAGGTCTAAGACCCCTCCTCTGATGTGCGTTGGCTCTTGGGTATTGGGAAGAGTAATATTAGGGAATATCTCAAGCACATTGGCTATGTGACAGCCAGCCACATCCGGTGCCCTGCAGGGAGCCAGGAAGGGGTGGTGTGCATTGAAGTCTCCCCCTCTGATCACTCGGACAGATACATAGTGTAGAGTAGATATATTATACTACAGCTTTTTTGATGAGTACTGAAGAGGTTTTTCATCTCGGAGGCCCAATGTCCTGGGAGGAATCCAAGTTCTGTGGATAAACAGGGTTGTATTTTCTCCCTGTGATTGGGTACGTGGAGTTTTTCCCTTGCAGCAATACAGTTAAGGATTACAGTATCCTTTATCATTGCTGTTTTGAGAGATCTGACACTCCTAAAAAGTCTGTGGTGGCAGTTTACCATTAATTGTGGAATGTTAAACTTTAGATAATCAGAGTATCGAATCATAAAGAAACAAATAAAAATCTTCAGTAGATCGGTAACACTACAAGGTGAAGTAACGCTTCTTGTTATTTAGCGGCATTGTATATTGTGTGCTTTTGTATAATATATGTATTAATTAGCAAGTTTGATCACTACTGAGTAAACCTTAACCCTTTGTCGCTATTGTGGCCCTATCGGGCCACATAAGTCACGTGTGTTTTCGCGCCTATATAATGACGTCATGATGACGAAACACGCATCTCTTTGGCTCAGCCAATAGAGGAGAATCTCGTCATCATAATTCGACCAATCACAGACCACCAGCCTGGCCGGGCTACAAGCGACGCTTCCACAAAGTCGGCAGTGTTCTGCAGACCTCCCTGGTCTTCACAAGTGGACCCAGTTGCTCCTACTCTCGCCGCCCTCACGCCCAAAATAATGAACGTAAGTAAATACCATTCACATATAGTACATTTGAATAAATTATCTCTTGAAAGAATATGGTTTCAAGTTATTGACATTATGGAAAGTTAGTGTAAAACTTACGTGAAAAAGTCTGTAGCGATCGGTCCACAAAACTGAGTCGCCGACAACCATGTGTGGCCCTATCGGTCCACACTGATCGAGTTCTGATTTTGCTTTTTAATACCTAATATAATGTCCAAAGTGACCATAATATATTTCCAACCCTATATATACATTATATATATATAAAGAAATTAGCTTTATTTAATTAAGCCAGCTTTATTTTATCTCTGTTCATGTTACTAATTTATACACATTCCGCAGGACATGTGACTAGGATCAGGCCTGAAGAAATGCCTCTTGATGATGATGCAGGTGAGGATGATGAGGATGAGACGGTCTCGAGGGACACTCCACCACCCACCAAGAAGGTGAAGAAGGCCAAGGACCAGCCATCAAGGATATGGAAGAAAGAAGACATCGGACACACTCCTTTACCCGAGTATAACCATCTGGTGCCTGATTTCCTCCTGAAGCCCTATGAGTTTTTCCTCCAGATGCTGACCATGGAGATACTTGAAGACATTGTGTACCAGACGAACCTGTATGCACGGCAGAAGGATGTCAGTACCGCTTTCTCCCTTGACATCCAGGACCTGATGGTGTTTTCGGGCATTATACTCTACATGGGGGTAGTCCACATTCCTTCCCTGGATGACTATTGGGCAGTCAACACCCGCATCCCACAGGTGACCGACTACATGTCCGCAAAGCGATTTAAACAACTCAGATCCACCATTCACTTCAACAACAACGATTATGCCAAGGCTTCCACAGACCGCTTCTACAAGATACGGCCTCTCTTCACAGGAATAACAAAACAATTTCTGCGGGTCAAGGAAACTCCCCATCAGTCGGTTGATGAAGTGATGGTGGCATACAAGGGCACGATGGCAGGGAATCTTCGCCAGTACATCGCAAACAAACCGGAAAAGTTCGGCTACAAGTTATTCTGCCGTGCGAGTATCGATGGTTTCATCCACGATGTCCTAATGTATCAGGGACAAACGACCTTCAGCAGCCACCCTGTAGACCTGAATGAGGAGGAGGAAGAACAGCTACTGAGCAACAGGATTGTGATTGTCCTTGCCAAGACCATCAAAGACCCCGCTAATTCCGCCATCTATGCGGACAACTACTTCACGAGCATCCAACTGGTTGAGTTCCTGAAAGACAAGCTCCAATGCCACTATGTGGGG
>NC_061849.1:20221209-20226209 GCF_019202785.1 Penaeus chinensis
ATCAGGGAGGTCAACCACAGGGTGAACATGTGCCGAAAACTATTCCGAAGGCAAAGAACCCCTGACAACTTATCCCTCCTAGGGGAGGCTGTCACGGATGCCAAGGAAACTGCCAACAGAGTCAGGCAGGAAAAGTGGCTGGAATGGTGTGAGTCCTTCGACCACCAAACCACCCTTTCAGAGCTGTGGCAACAGGTCAAGCGAGCTACCAGACGCTCAGCCCCGAGGTGCACCCATCACGACCCCCAAGCAGAGGCTAACAGACTGGCGCACAAGTTCTCTGCGAGAACGAGCAGCAACAGTCTGCCAGCCGAGCTGAGGGCAAGACAAGAGCGTCTACAGCCAGACAGACAAGCTCAGATCAGAGAAAGGGCAGCCAAACGCGATAACTCAGACGTTATCTTTTCTCTGAGGGAATTAAGGAAAGCCTATAAAACCAGTTCCAACACAGCCCCGGGCTCTGATGGGATCTCGTACCCCATTATCTCCCACCTAGGACTAGCAGGTGAGCGTGCACTTTTGCAACTCATCAACAAGTCCTAGGAAACTTCCACCCAGAATTGGAAGAGGGCTACCATAGTTCCCGTCCCAAAACCAAAGGAGCCGGGGAAGTACCGCCCCATCTCTCTGCTCAGCTGCCTGGCCAAGACGGCTGAGAGGATGGTACTAAACCGGCTTCAATGGAAAATGGGACCCCCGCACGAACACCTCCATGGGTTCACAAGGGGCATGGGCACAGCACACAGCATAGCCATGCTCTTAAGCACAATCAGCAAGGGCCCAGCTGTGGTGGTATTCCTTGACCTGGAGAAGGCTTTTGAACTGGCAAGTCCACTTGCCATTCAGGAAAGCCTGATCCAGAAGGGAAACATAGGATAGCTCTTGGCTTGGATAGGTGACTACTTCAGGAACAGGACTGCCAATGTCAAATTCCAGGGTCACCTATCGCAGCACATGCCGCTCGAAAATGGAACGCCACAGGGTGGGGTTCTCAGTCCAGCCCTATTCAACACTTTAATGTCCTGCATCCTCAACATAAACCTCCCAGTGGGGTGCAAAATCATCTCGTATGCAGACGATCTCGCTATCACATCCACTGGACCACGCAGCGAGAATAAAGCCCAGCTTTGTCTGGACCTCGTGTCAGAGGAGTGTTGTAGGACAGGACTAAAGATCTTTGCAGCCAAATCCAAAGCCATGGCTCTGAGACAGAGAGTTCGAGGCACAAGACTGAAAATCCAGGGAGTGGAATTAGAATGGGTCAAGGACTACCTATACCTTGGGGTAAGGATAGACCGGACCCTCTCCTTCCATAAGGAGGTCCAGTACCTGGTTGACCGAACCAAAGCAAGACTGTCCGTCATGAGAGCAATGACTGGGACACGCATAGGGGCCAGACACAAAGTACTAAGATCCTTCTATGTACATGCTGTCCGGCCCATTGTGGACTATGCCACAGTCGCTCTAACTGCTGCAAAGAAAAAGCACACAGACAAATTAGAAACAGTCCAAAATGAAGCTGCCAGGATCATTCTGGGTGCCCCAAGGTGGAAGAAGTTCCTCAACCTCCTGATGGAGGTAAACCTTCTCCCCCTGTACTCACGAATCGATCTAATGGCAACACAATTCCTGTCAAAGGTCATCCGGGCTCCCAGGAACACAAGCCTAAGACAAAAATTAGTCAGATGCCTCGAACAAGACAACGAGCTCGTTACAAACAACGCCATTAGCTCAAAGAACAGCTTCTTGCTAAGGGCATGGACTCCCCCAACCCCGACTTTGCCGAAGCCCCGCCGTGGGCACTGAGCCTGATAGAGTTCAACATAATGAGCCTGTCAATGAAAAAGAGCATATACCCCATGCCTAGCCTAAAGGCAGAAGCCCACAGGGTCATTGCAGCCATCACTCCTCCGGGTAGTAGAACATACTACACGGATGGATCGGTCGATCCCTTGAGCCACACTGCAGGCGCCGGCTTTGCAGCAAGGGATGCCACGCTATCCATGAGGGTAACAGACAACGCCTCCTCGCTACAGGCAGAGGCAGTTGCAATCATGGGAGCCCTAGGCCACGCGTCCCTAAGGGAAGGACACGTGGTCATACACACAGACTCCAGGGCAGCCATTGACTGTCTTCAGCACAGCTCACTCACAGACATCTACCTACTGACCACGATTCTCACAATGGCACAGAGAATTCTTGCTCAGGGTAGAAGAATTATCATCAACTGGGTCCCAAGCCACATCGGCATCAGAGGGAACGAGCTTGCTGACAGACTAGCCGTCGCTGGCAGGGGTATGCCCCCAAATCCCATGACGATAAAACCGAAAATTACTTATGGAGAAGTGTGCCTTGGTCGGTCGTACCTTCCTACGGCAGCTCCACAGAGAGGAAACGAGAACCTCCCCCTCGGCTAGCTGGTACTCAGACGCCACAGGCTGTGAAACACTGGCACTCTCTGATGTAAGCAACAGAGGTACCAAAGTCATTCTTCACAGAATGCGCCTAGGTTACCATTGTGCATGGCAGATTATCCCAACAATCGAACGCGATGAATGGTGCTGCAAGCACTGCGGCGAGCCGAACGCCACACTAGTCCACTACCTAGAAAATTGTAACCATACACAATTCCTGAGACATGGACCGCCCACAACAGCCGCCGTGCTGGTAAAGAGGCTATGCGAAATGCTTACACCATGGCGGCAGGAGCGCTTGCTGGCAATCCCGCCGCCACGGTAAGCACCGAGTGTCAGACAACTTAATGAGACAGCCGTAAAAAGCTGACACAGGCCGGGCCATATCTAAAAGGCCCGGGCGAAGCTAGAACTTCGCAAACCAAACCACCACGCCACCCACCAGTACTTAAGGCTCAGGATGACTCAGGTCAGGAGAATCACTTCAGAGAGCTCCTGCCGACCGCCTGTCGGGTCAGGGCTGGCTGTTGAGCCAGTCGTCCGCGCCCGCCCTCCGAGCAGACTAAGCACTAAGACTTACCAAAACTTGTACCCGTGTGATTAATCCGTGTTGCTTACGCTTCTAAATAATAGAGGTTAAGCCAACCGTCCCTTTCACTACTCCTGCTAAACCATATGTTTAAGGAGTTCATTACATTCTGGTGGTAGGGTGGTAGTTGCGTCCTTTCGGCTCGCAACATGGACCCACAGCCTCTCGTTACCCGCTCGGACTAATCGCTCCCACATACGCAATTCTACAGAACCTGTTGTGAGTACATATTTGGGCCATTTTTCCTTTCTTTTATCTTCCCCATAAATGTGTTAATCTGTATGTGCAGTTACACTCACGCTGGTTTTGTTAGGTTAAAGTGCTAATTGACAGCAAATGGTACGCTCTCCATTTCTGACCTTAGATCACATTACTGTGTGATCACGGTATTGGTTCAAACAATATGAATTGCGTTCATTTATTACGTATTTGTTGATTTTTTCTCGTGATTAGAGAGTATATTGTTTCAATTGCAACGAATTAAGCGCATTCATGATTTTACTAATTTCATGAACATCATATCATTACTCTTTTCTCACTACCCATTTCCCGTCTTCCCCATAAATGTGTTAATCTGTATGTGCAGTTACACTCACGCTGGTTTTGTTAGGTTAAAGTGCTAATTGACAGCAAATGGTACGCTCTCCATTTCTGACCTTAGATCACATTACTGTGTGATCACGGTATTGGTTCAAACAATATGAATTGCGTTCATTTATTACGTATTTGTTGATTTTTTTCTCGTGATTAGAGAGTATATTGTTTCAATTGCAACGAATTAAGCGCATTCATGATTTTACTAATTTCATGAACATCATATCATTACTCTTTTCTCACTACCCATTTCCCGTCTTGACCTGACCTCTGAGTGAAACCTATCAGTCACATCTGCTTGGAACAGCTGTGTGATTGACACGGTGAAATGAATGTGAGAAACGGCTAGGATATCACGTTGCATCCATTACATGTTCATTGGTGACGCGTTCTATCGGCGATAAAGCGGAGTTTGTAACGGGAATTACTTACATTTTTATATAGCACCAGGGATCTTCCCCTTATCATAGTATCAGAATGCCTGATTACTTGGGGTTGCGTATATGCCTAATAGATCCGCGCTCCGACGTTAATTCGTTCGGCAACTTTTTGAGCCGATGTGACCCACTGTTACGTCCGTTAAATAGGACTAGGGCTTAAGCTAGAATCGTGATTCGCTTATTAATCACAACCCACTCACTCCTTTGACGTCGCTGCCATGTTTGGGGTAAATCCCATCAATTTGTAATTCATTGCATTGCATGAGCGCCCGTCACAGGGCATTGCATGAGCGCCCGTCACAGACTCACAGATAGTGTGGGTTATTAATATTTTCCCAGCTCATTTTCGCTTCATAAAGTACGGCAAGTAGGGTAAAGAGACCCCCCATCAATTGACGTCTGTATGCGCAGCTTGACATGTTACCTCGGCAGATTTTTTTTCCCTGAGAAGATTCGCTCATGAATTGTTTTCACGTCACCATTCATTAGTGCGTCATTCTGTCGCATATCATTAAATGTTAAATTCAAGGTAGTATTTGAAATAATTTTGTATTACTTCTATAGCTAGTTTATTGCATTTGTGTAAAATGAACATAAATTTCCACGTTTGGCACCCACGTCCGGTCTGTGTGAGGTCACTTTCACTCTCATGAACTGTCTCTCACACACACACATACACACACACACACACACACACGCTCGCGCACTCCCGCAAGTTTGTCAAGTCGTGATGTGTGACTTGTGACATACATTTCTTCTCTGCGTTACGACAAAAAGTAAATCCTTGCGGATGCCGTTGTTGTTTCCGTTATTTACCCTCCTGTCTATCAGAGATGGTTAGCAGTTCAAGCTAGGTCCATGAGGATCGCTGTTACCGTCTCTCTCCTTTTTTTTTTTTCTTAACTTTGTGAAAATAAAACAAAATAAAAAAAAAAAAAGGGGACGACGAGAATAACGAAAATT
>NC_061849.1:20235287-20237787 GCF_019202785.1 Penaeus chinensis
AAGATACAATCTTACTTGAAAAGAAAAGAAAAATATTAGACATTAATTGAATCTACTGCACATAAATGCAAATCTCTCGACTCTTTGTTGCTAAAATGCAAAAAGAAAGAAGAAAAGTGTGTGTGTGACATGATAAAGATGGACAGTAAGATACTTTATATATATGGAAGACCACTGACAAATTTGCATCAAATCCAAGAGAGGAGTAGAAGAGGGAAAATCAAGGTCAGACACTCCAGACTGGGAGGAACATGCCGAGATGAAAGAGAAATGTGTAATCAAAAGCTTCTTATAAGGCCAAGACTTTCATAGTGTACTATAAATTATTAGAAACAACACAGAGCTCTGAGGATATAAAGGAAATTAGATAAATGGTTGAATTCAATACCAAATGAACCTCCATACATGTTGTAATGAAAGAATGAGGGCTGAAGCAAATTCTCTCCATCATCAAGTTCAGTACTTCACCCAATTCCGCTAGGGAAATTGAAAAAAAAAAAAAAAAATGGGGAAAAGGCTGTGCCTATTTTCTATATTTTTTGTGAAATGTCTGCCCATAGATGGCTCTGCTAGTGCTTAGCCACAAAGGAGTCAATTAGTAGACCTTGTGACCTTACCTGATTTGAATTGGCAGCAAACACGTATTTTTTACTAGTGCTATGAATATCGATGGTGTTATTTTTATTATAAACATTATAATTATTATAATGTTTTTTAACATTAGTAACAGCAAAATAAGATAACGTAAAATATTTCGTAAATCAAAGAAAAGGGTGAACGGGCGAGACAGGCAGTACTCGTAACTGGCTCATTGGTGACTTAGTACAAGTGTGGCCATCTATGTGTAAACAATCAAACATGTACTCACAGTGGGCATAGCATGTACATACACGTCATACCCATCGGCAAGGGGTTAATAAATAAAATATGGCCTTTGCATGAGCCACTCATTGGGCTTTTGTTTAACCCAATGCCTCTGTGGAAAATTAACAAAAAATGGGGAAAATGTTGTGCATATTTTCTATATTTTTTGTGAAATGTCTGCCCATAGATGGCTCTGCTAGTGCTTAGCTACAAAGGAGTCAATTGGTAGACCTTGCGACCTTACGTGATTTGAATTGGCGGGAAAACATATTTCTAACTAGTGCTATGAATATCGATGGTGTTATTTTTATTATAAAAATTTTAATTATTATAATGTTTTTTTAACATTAGTAACAGCAAAATAAGATAACGTAAAATATTTTGTAAATCAAAGAAAAGGGTGAACGAGCGAGACATGCAGAACTCGTAGCTGGCTCATTGGTGACTTAGTAGAAGTATAGCCATCTATGTGTAAAAACAATTAAACAAGTACTCACAGTGGGCATAGCACATCCATACACATCATACCCGTCGGCATTGGGTTAAACTTACACAAAGGAACCAAGAAACTGTTTAGTGTCTATGAGTGCACTTCACAACTAAACCCATTGCCGCCGGGGAAAATGAATAAAAAAAAAGGGGGAAATTGCTGTGCTCATTTTTTATATTTTTTGTGAAATGTCTCTATATACAGATGGCTCTGCCTTACCTGATTTCACCTTTCCTTGAATTGACGGGAAAATGTATTTTCTACTAGTGCTATGAATATCGATGGTGTTATTTTTTTTATAAACATTATAATTACTATAATGTTATAAACATTAGTAATAGCAAAATAAGATAACATAAAATATCTTCGTAAATAAAAGAAAAGGGTAAACAGGTGAGACAGGCAGTACTCATAATTGGGTCATTGGTGACTTAGTACAAGTGTAGCCATCAATGTGTAAGAAACAATTAAACAAGTAAACTCACAGTGGGCATTGTATGTATGTACATGTCATGCCCGTCGGGAATGGGTTAATAATGTTAGTACTGTGGTGTAGTATCTAACATATTTCACACCACCTCTCCCTATAGCAATGTTGCCATGTTGATGAGACTTTTCAGTGTCTCTGATGTGTTATGAGAAATTGGATAATTGTAAAGGACAATTCATATTACAGGAACATATAAATATATACAAATGTTTACCTATTTTCATATAATTAACGATGTCAATGTTCAATGATGGACAGAAAAGATGTGTACCCTGACTCACACACAAGATCAACACATGGCTTGCCATAGACTGAACCCCTATTCCTTTAAGCCTCTATTTACCTAAAAATGAATTTACATAGTTATTCAAGTATTGCTATAAATTAAAAAGTAGAAAAAATAGTTCTCAGTTCTGCAGTATACAGATGAACATTGTCGTCTTTGCTCATCGTTGTACAGATCACAAAAAAATCATCATGTTAAAAAAAGAAAGAAAAAAAATAGATATAGATAAAAAAAGAAAAAAAAAAATGAACTAGTAAATAACAGAAAAAAAAAATGAAAATAAGAAGGTTTTCCTTCATATTGCAGTTTGGATAACTTGGTCAAAAATTTTAAAAATAAACAAAGAGTTTGGTGTACAGTCATAACCAAG
>NC_061849.1:20252787-20262787 GCF_019202785.1 Penaeus chinensis
CATATGTATGTTTATGTTTATGTGTATATGTATATATTTGTGTATATATACATATGTATACATATATACATATGTATACATATATACATATGTATACCTATACATATATACATATGTATACATATACATATGTATATATACATACATAATTATACATATATATACATATGTATATATACATACATAATTATACATATATATACATATGTATATATACATACATAATTATACATATATATACATATGTATACTTATCGACTCTAAGGTCAATTTTCCCACTGACATCATCCTCGGGCGCCACGTGAATGAGGCTATTTCACATTCGTGCTACTTCTACCACGAAGCTATGTGGTAACTTCCCCAAACAGCCATGCGCCCTGGTTGTGGTCTTGATGCCTCACCATCCGTGCGCATAAATATACAGACCCACTCCGACACTACGCCAACCCAACCAGTATATCGGTTTCCAGCGTATACTGCGTCAGGCTTCGCCCTTCGGCTTGAGTGTTCCATCACTTCGTAACCCCCCCACCCCCATGCAGATCCAATCCGAACGCGTAGACCCATGTATTATTGGAACTTCGGGTAGAAAGTTTCGGGTGCAATACTTATCCCAAAACATGCCTTATGATAATAAATAATTATCAGTACTTTATGACAGTCCTTCCAGCCCTTTGTTGGGCATGTTTAGTGTTATTATTTCTAATTAATAAGAAACATGAAAAGCTGAGAGGAAACATATACAAATTTCTACAGACCATTATGAACGTTGAAAATAATTGGAATGTTTAAAGCAATCTTTATCCGCGAACTTCGTGGCCTAGACACATCTTGCCTTATGACTCCCCTGTTTAATTAAATGTAGCCATTCGTATTTCTATCACCAGAAACATTATTTTTGTCAGGGAAGAAATAAAAAACACACATCCAGGATCCCAATGTTCACCATATATTCCACAATGAGACAAGCTACTTATGCGTTGCCTGCAATGTGTTTACATCGCTGATACGTGTTCAGCGTTGTGCTACTGTTTCATGAACCTGAACACAATCCTAAATGTTCGGTATCAGGACGGATTAGGGATATGTCCCAACCACAATTTCAGAATGTCAATATCGATTTGGTTATTTTTATAAACATCAGACGTATTTAAAACCAAATCTCATTATTTAAATGGCGTTGGAATCACTAACCTAAACAATATATATGTATTATATATATACATATTTAAAATGGAATCTTTTTAATATCAACAATCCGAAATGCAGTTTTCAACACAACTTATTTTTGCATTTCCTATAATCCATTCTCTTCGGCAACGTCTGCAAAGGTAGTCTGGGTCTTTTGGATTAAAGATAAGTCCGATATGCGAAGCTGAGCCTCGCCCAGGCTATACCAATTAGGAGAGCCCGGCCTGTGTCGACCAATGTCGACTCGCTAACGTGTGTGAGCAGCTAGTGCTGACTCGGCTGAGCTTAGTCCTTACCCGCCGTGGTGCCCAGCAGTAACCTCCGGGTGACAATTGTAACTTTAGAGCGGGAGCCCAGAGGGGTCAGCCTAGCTAAAAAGGTTACCAATTCTAACCCACATTGCAATGGTCCTTGTGCTTGCCCATATATGAAAATAACAGTCTGCCGGGCCTGCAGTGGTGGACAAGGTCATGAGGTCATGTCAAAGTTGTAGCCCCATAGCATTTATTAAGGCCCAGACTTTGGGTCTGATCTGAACATCACAGCAGAGATGACATGATGGTCGCAAATGATTCCAATGGACAAGACAAACAACTTATATTCCGACAACATTTGGCTAATGTTAACGGTTTGGTCTGTAAAAACGCGAATGGCATCTTTTTATGGCAATGAGTATAACTTTAACCATTTTTACAGACCAAACCGTTAACATTAGCCAAATATTGTCGGAATATAAGTTGTTTGTCTTGTCAATCGGAGTCATGTGCGACCATCCTGTCATCCACCCTGTCATCTCTGCTGTGATGTTCAGATCAGACCCAAAGTCTGGGCCTTAATAAATGCTATGGGGCTACAACTTTGACATGACCTCATGACCTTGTCCACCACTGCAGGCCCGGCAGACTTTTATTTTCATACATGGGCAAGCACAAGGACCATTGCTATGTGGGTTAGAATTGGTAACCTTTTTAGCTAGGCTGACCCCTCTGGGGTCCCGGTCTACTTCTCGCGCCTGGGCGGGGCGCGAACCGCCGACCCCACGTTACCACTATAGTAGCCCGGAGGCTCCTTTGGATTGTTTAGCTATCGGTTACATTCATTTGTACATTTTCTTCTTATAGCGCCATGCCTGGGGCTTGGTCTGGGGGACTCTTTCTGAGTAAAAGTACCCATGGTTTTGGAAAGAGAAAAATCACTCCACACTCGTGTAAGGGATGTTACTATACCAGAACCCTAGATAGAAAAAGCGTAGCAGCAATAAATAAAAAGTGTGACGCATGCCTGACCTTGGTGTCTGAAGCCTCACGTTTTGCTCGACATTTTTGCTTCTAACCTAATCTAACGAATATTATGTAAAGTAAATAAGTGTTTTTGCAGACTTCGCTGCACTTTCTAGTGCTTTGCCTACACCTTCAGTGCCTTGATTTTGCAGGTAACACGAGACTACAGTAGGCGTAGTCAGCACCCAACCTCACACCCGCAGCACTTTTCTGCACCAGGATAACTCATGCGGGCTGCGACCCTAGGTAGGGAAGCTCAGTAGTCTGGGACGTCCTACCAACACTTTCTTAGCTATTGCTGCCGGGTTGACAAACTATAATGAAGGATTATCTAGTCCCTTCTGGACAATAGGCACAGGCCCTGGGTTCGAACTTGGTCCGAAACCCAGAATGATTGACTGGCTATCCCTTTTCTTTCTCAAGGAGGAAGGACAATCCATGACACAGCTCGACCTTGAACAATGGAACACCTACTACGTGAACGAGTGTTTGCAATCCCTCTAGAGAATACAAGGTGTTTGACCATCAAATGTGCAAATGAAAATCGTTTTGAACATTAACCCCTTCATTCATCAAGAAGGACCTTGTGAGATGGTAGCCTCCTTGTAAAAGTGCAATGCAACTCCCAGTTTAGTGACTTAATTATAATTAAACTGATGCAAATTCATGATTTGAAAGTTGAAGTAACTGTTGGCCCAAATACCTGTAAAGGAGTAAGTTTTCACTGGGATTTAAGGACAATGGAGAGTGAAATTCTTGAAAATATGAAGGAGCAAAGCATGATACACCTGAACTGCATGAACCAAGAAAGATAGGAATGTGCAAAAAAAAAAAAAAAAAATTTTTACTTCAGCTTCAAGTAAAATTACTGAGTATGTCATGACACTACTGAATGTAATGAGCACACTTTCAAGTCTGCTATCAATCTGGTTCTGCTGTATGCAGCAGCTTCTGGGAGACTGAAATATTAGCATACATAAAAGGGCATAATGTTAGCTACCATGAAGCCTAGCAGAAAGTTGGAGGTTTGACCAGCAAACCCAATACTTCCTATGCTTCAGCAACTACCAATACTCCCAGTGCAAATAGTCAGCTAGTAGCCAATGGATCAAATTAAAGAACTTAAAAATACAATGAAACAAATTACTGCATCAACACAGCAAAAGCAAAATCATAAGGAGGATGATACCAAATCACAATCTGGATCCCATCCAGGTGGCTCCTGCTGGGACTTCATCTGGTTTTTGGTCTGTTTCTTGGAACAGATCATCTACTGGGTGTTTCCCTGGCAGTGAGATGCAGGACATAGAAGAGGAGGCCCATAGATAGTGATGGATAGGAGAAAAAAACCTCCCTCCCAGAAAAAAGAAAATTAAGACCAGCGGAAAAGGCACTTCCAAAATCCATAAAACAATTTAGGCATTAACCAATATACAATGGAATTTTCGAAATGTTAGAACTAAAGTAATCATCTTCTGCTCCCAATATTATAGTTCTCCAATAAACGCATTAAACTAACCTCATGTCTGATGAGGTCGTTTTGCTGATGAACTACCATTTGTGTCAGAAGGATCAAGAGGGTAAGGGGAGAGGCAGAGTCGCCAAAGCTTCCCTCTGACTGAAGTGGAGATTTATTCTACTTTGGAGTTTGTAGCATGGAAAGTAAAAATCTATAACACATATATGACTACGTTTTCAGTTTACTGTCTGCCTAACTATAGGGTAGTTTATGATGAGCATTTTGCTCTTTCGGATAATCTGCAACAAAATAGATTATTCATAGGTGATTTTAATACTCATCATACATTATGGGGTTTCCTCCAGGTGGATGGTAGAGGTGAGCAAGTAGTTAAGCTGACTTGTGATTCTTATTTCTCCTTCTGAACGATGGTAGTGAACATTAATACCAGTACTTTGAGCTTTCTTGACTTATCTCTGGTATCTTCAACAATGGCAGCCAAGTGCCTGTAGCACACCATTGACATTGACATTGGGAAGTGATCCCTTTCTTATTTGTATCATATATTCATGTGATACAACAACAAGAACACCTTCAGCATCTAAATTTAACGTGAAAAGAGCTATCCATTCCTAAGACTTCAACAAATAGTGTTAAGCATAGAGTTCCATGGTGGACACCAGATTGCCACAGGGCACTGTGTGAATGCAATAGGGCCTACAGGCTTTCCAAAAACAACATCAATAATGAAAAATTCTGCAATTACAAACAAGCAAGAGCTAGGGCTCAAAGAACAACTAGACAAGGTGGAGTTTTGTCTCTAGAGACACCTTGGATTACAATAAAGATCTATCAATGGATGAGCTTGTCTGAGCCCTAGAAGCCTGTAGAGGAATGTCCCAAGGCCCTGATGAGATTCAATGAGATGATAAAGCATCTTAATCATGATGCCATGATTAAGTTGCGAGAAGCATCAATGAAATTTGGAACTTGGCCTACCTCAGTCCCATACTGAAAGGAGGGGAATCCCAAATCTGCCATCACCTATTGCCCAACTGTATTGACAAGTTGCTTAAGCAAGGACATGGAACAAATTGATAACAGTAGGCTGTTGCATTTTATAAATTCCAGTAATTTATTAGTTTATAGGCAGTGTAGCTTCTGAAAGGGATGCTAACCTTTTGATCACCTAGTAAAACTGGACAGTCACATTCAAGAGGCAATTGCCAAAATGGACTTTTTAACTTCAGTATTCTTAGACATGGAAAAAGCCTACAACATGACATGTCGATATGGCCTACTCAGAAAATTTTATGCTTTGGGATTATGTGGAGAATTGTTTTATTTAAAATTTAATTTCAGACAGCACTTTGTCAAACAGTTTTCTGACAATGTCATATTTTCAGACTTTTTTGTCCAAGCAAACGGGGCCCCACAAGGAAGTGTCTTATCACCAACATTATTTCTGTGTATGATTAATGACATCTTACCAGCTCCCCCTCAAAATCTGAAATACTCACTGTACACAGATGATTGTGCATAATGGCATTCTAACAGCAATGCAGAATTCTAGGCAAAACACATACAATGGCACTGGATATGATTCATAAGTGGGGCCTCCAGTGGGGTTTTATATTTTTCATAAGAAAAAGTATTTTTTTTCACATAGATCAAAGCTGAACATTAGACTAACTCTAGACAATCACCCAATACCCATTCAAAATCCTGCTAGATTTTTTAGTCTATTCTCTGATCGTAGACTCACTTGGAAAGACCACATTGGCAAATTAAAGAGCATTAAATTTGTCAAAGTGCACTTCTGGTAATAAATGGGGAGCTGATAGAAAGCCTTTACTAATGATATATAAAGCCCTAATAAGATTTAAAGTAGGTTATGGGTCAACTGAGTATGATTTGGCAATGAACTCAATTTTGAAAGGTTTGGATGTTGTGTAGAATGCTTGTTTGCATGTGACTTGGAGTCCTGAAGTTTACTCGGATCAGGTGTCTTGAGGTGGAGTCAGGAGTACTTCCTCTCCCACTTAGACACAGCCAGTTACACTGACTTATGCTGCCATCCTAATGGCAATTGAGGCATTAGGCCCTTTGCCACACAACTCCATGACCTCATCGAGAATGTTGATATAGATCTTTCTATCGTCAATCCCCGTGTTCATTCGAATATATCGCCACGAGAAACCCTCCTTTTTTCTGTTATGGAAGCCTAGCTTCCATCAGCAATGGTCATGGCACCAGAGGTGGAGGTACGCCAGAGGTTAAGAGCTCATTATTAAACATCTCCCTTTTTTTCATTTATATACCAACAGCTCCAAGACTGGAAGGTGTGGGAGTAGGTGCATGGTCAATTGAATGTGAAATGCAGTTCAGGCTACCAAATCATACATCGATCTTTCTTGCTCACCTTTTTGTTATTGATAATGAACTTCTGGGTAATATCATTTGTAAGCTACATAGTGCCAACAAATCAATCAGGCCACTCTGTTACTGATGGCAATGAGCAAGCTGACAAATTAGCCAAGCCAACTGGTGATCTGAATCTTAGCATAGTCTGTACAGATCTTAGGTGTTTTGTGTCCCTTATAAAA
Source organism: Penaeus chinensis (assembly GCF_019202785.1). Taxonomy (NCBI): domain Eukaryota; kingdom Metazoa; phylum Arthropoda; class Malacostraca; order Decapoda; family Penaeidae; genus Penaeus; species Penaeus chinensis. Next base: position 20,259,324 of record NC_061849.1, read on the forward strand.
GCAAAAATCCATCTCTTGTAGCAGTGAGTAGACCAGCATGCAAATTAACAAAAAAAATCAAACCAATAATAGAACCATGGGATACAAACCACAAGTTAGAAGGGAGGAGGTGGTGTTGGCCCGTCTTAGGGTCAACACCATTAGATTAACCCACCTCACTCTCTATGTTGAGAAAAACTTTCCTCCATAGTGCCCACAATGCAACACCAACCTCACAGTAAACTCATTCTAACAATATGTCAACAATTCAATAAGAGAGTAAATCTAAAAATCTAAAATCTAAAAAATTTCCAAATAAAGAATAAAGAATTTTCCACATCTACTATCAGATGATCAAAGAATCATCAGTAATCATTTCCTAATGGAGACAAAACTTTATGACCTTATTCAGATTGAAATAAAATATAGGATTCATTGGCTTAATGATCTTAGCTGGCTGTGTTAATATGGCTATATGCCACTGGCCAAGAAAAACAACAACGCAGCAAGGAATTGAAAACCACACAATTCCATGACATTGAGAAAGTAGGTATAGATTTCTCTACCATCAATACCCTGGTTCAGTCAAATATAGAACCATGGAAAACCCCAAATTTTACCATCATGGAAGCCTGGCATCCATCAGATAAGGTCATGGCACCAGAGGAGGAGGTACACCAGATTTTCAAAGAGATCCTTATTGAACATCCTTTTTTTTCACATATACACCAACAGCTCCAAGACAGATGAGAGTGTGGGAGCGGGTGTATGGTCAACTAAATGTAGACTCATTTCAGAATGTAGAATGTTATTGCTACTGATAAAGCTATAGATTTTACACTATTGGCAACCCATAAGAGAATAGTATATTTTCAGATTCATCAAGTTTACTTAATGAATCATTAGAAACTACTAAAAATGAACTGCTGGGTAATATCATTTGCTAGTTACATAGAGCCAATAATTCAATCAAGCTAATATAGGTACAAGGCCAGTCTGGGATCCAGGGCAATGAGCAGGCTGACAAATTTGCCGATCAACTGGTGATCTGGACATTGGCATAGTCTATACAGATCTCTGGTGTTTAGTTTCCTTTATAAAAGCAAAAATGCATCTGGGTTCAAAATGAGTGGGCCAACCTGAAAATCCAATATAAACACAAAACAACAAAAGAAATGTGGGATGCACCTCACAGGAAAAACAGATGAGAGGAGGTGGTGTTGACCTAACTCAGGCTCAATGTCACACAACTTACCCACCTCACTCCTTATATTGAAAAAAAAAAATTCTCCAGTGCCCCCATTGCACACTATACCTATCAATTACACATCTTTTAATAACCTGCTGTATGGTGATAACAGTCAACTAATAAACTATTTCAGATTCAAAACCTCGAATTCACTCTATTGAATCCATTATCAGATGATGAAAGAATCATCAGTAAAGTAATCACTTTTCTAAAAGAGACAACACTTTATGACCTTACCAAGATTGAAACAATGAATAGGATCATTGGCTTAATAACCTTGGTCAACCAAAGCAAAAAGAAAAAAGGAAGGGGGGAAAACACTTTGGTCTTCACTTCCGTCCTGACTGCGGTCCTGCACACTGTCCCTGTTCTCTGGGAAAATATCTGTGCTCTCATGGATTTACCTCACTTCAGGCCAGTTATTTTTTTATGGTTGTGTGCATGAGACAACTGGTCTCTTTTGGTGTGTGACATGATGTATTACTATTTGCAGGCTATATTCTCATTGGTAAAGTCTCAAAGAAGTACTCAGTGAATTCATCCCCTAGGATAAACACTACTTGAGGATCCGTACCTCCAGTGTTGCCATTAATTTTCCTAAGGTCCAAGTCAATAAGAAAACACTGCTTGATGATCTGTCCCTCCAGTGTCGATATCAGTTTTCATAGAAATAAGTCACATTAGGGGAACACTGCTTGAGGATCCATACCTACCACTGATTTTCATGTTATCACTTAATCATCTTTCCTCTCAGCTTGACAATCCATACCTCACTATCATTTTTTTTTTTTTTTTTTTTTTTTTTTTTTTTTTTTTTTTTTTTTTTTTTTTTAACCAAAGAATTGGCTTGAACCCTGCTTGACAATGTCAAAGTTTAAGCAGTCATCGCGATCTGTCTGTTCCTTCAAACTATTTATTGTACTATTTCTGGTACTCTTCAATGCATTTAAACAAGTGTTTCCACCAAGAGTTTAACAGCACCTTGGTTAAAACACTTACAGAGTTGTCATGCCAACTTAGGGATAATTACATGTTTACATGTTTTCCTAAGTGTATCTGGTGTTGGTTTTACCTTTGCTTCACTCCTATGATAAATTGGTGATGAATGCATCGTTATCTATTTCCATGACTGAAACCACCTGTAGAAATCCCTTGTGAGTGCAACTTCCTCCCCAATAAACATTGTATTATCTTAGCACTTTTACTCAGTCCCAACCTGAAAATTAATGTTGTGTGCTAAAAACCCAAAATCTCAGACTCTGGTCTCTGTGTGTGTGTGTGTGTGTGTGTGTGTGTGTGTGTGTGTGTGTGTGTGTGTGTGTGTGTGTGTGTGTGTGTGTGTGTGTGTGTGTGTGTGTGCATATATATAAATATAAATATATATATATATACATATATATATAGACACATATATATGTATTTATGTATATATGTATTTATGTATGTTATATATTTAAATATACATGTATATAAAAAAATATATATACATATGTATTTACGTATGTATATATTTATATATATACATACACATATATACATATGTATTTACATATGTATATATATATTTATATATATACATACACATATATATATGTATGCATGTATATGTGTATCTCTATATGGGGCAGCGTCGATGGGGGTGGCAGAGGTGGCATCCACCTAGAGGGACTGCCCGAGGTTAGACCTCAGGCAGGCTGTCAGGGTGGGGGCTTGGAGCATTCATTCCTTGCGACAGGACGATCGGTTACCACTACTGTCAAGGGAACTGAAACATCTGAGAGTTGAGGTGGCTGCTCTCGTGGAGGTGACAAGACCTGGCAGTGGCACAATTAGTGTGGGTGGCTACACTTATTTCTGGTCAGGTCGCAGTGATGGCCACCATCTCCAGCAGACTTCAACCCTCAGTAGTAGAGGTCACTCCAGTCAATGAGCATATAATGATGTTAAGACTGAAGCTTACATTTGGCTTCATTCTCTTATTGTTGTGTACGCTCCTACAGATGTGTATAACCTTGATGTGAGAGAGATGTTTTACACCAAACTTGCATCTGTGACAGAAAGATGAGTGCCGTCGTGAGTTCAAACATTGGCTGCTTGCAGCTTACATCAACCTCAAGATGTTGGATACTCTGGGAGATCCTGAGACTAATAGGAATTCCAACAAGGATTATTGGATTAATAGCAAACCTGTATACAGGAACTGAAAGTGCTGTGAAGTGTGGGTGGGGCCTGTCGA
>NC_061849.1:20267787-20280287 GCF_019202785.1 Penaeus chinensis
ATATATATATATGTCCATATATATATATATATATGTCCATATATATATATATATATATATATATATATATGACCATATATATATATATATATATATATATATATATATGACCATATATATATATATATATGTCCATATATATATATATATATATGTCCATATATATATATATATATATATATATATATATATATATGTCCATATATATATATATATATATATGTCCATATACATATATATATATGTCCATATATATATATATATATATATATATATATATATATATATATATATATATATGTCCATATATATATATATATATATATGTCCATATATATATATATATATATATGTCCATATATATATATATATATATATATATATATATATATAGGACATATATATATATATATGTCCATATATATATATATATATATGTCCATATATATATATATATGTCCATATATATATATATATATATATATGTCCATATATATATATATATATATATATATATGTCCATATATATATATATATATATATATATGTCCATATATATATATATATGTCCATATATATATATATAAGTCCATATATATATATATATATATATATATATTAGTCCATATATATATATATATATATGAGTCCATATTCATATATATATATTTATATATATATATATGTCCATATATATATATATAAGTCCATATATATATATATACATATAAGTCCATATTTATATATATATATATATGTCCATATATATATATATATATATATATATAATGTCCATATATATATATATCCATATATATATATATATATATCCATGTATATTTACAAATATATATATATATCCGTATATATATATATATACATATATATCCATATATATATATCCATATATATATATATATATCCATATATATATCATATATATATATCCATATATATATATCCATATATATATCCATATATATATATATCCATATATGTATATATATCCATATATGTATATATATATCCATATAAATATCCATATTTACATATATATATCCATATATATATCATATATATATCCATATATCCATATATATATCCATATATATATCCATATTTATATATCCATATATATATTCATATATATATCCATATATATATATCCATATATATATCCATATATATATATATCCATATATATATCCATATATATATCCATATCCATATATATATCCATATCCATATATATATCCATATATATATCAATATATACATATATATCCATATATATATATCCATATATATATCCATATATATCAATATATACATATATATCCATATATATATATATATCTATATATATATATCTATATATATATCCATATCAATATATCCATATCCATATTTATATATCCATATCCATATATATATCCATATCCATATATATATCCATATATATATCAATATATACATATATATCCATATATATATACATCCATATATATATCCATATATATATATCCATATATATATCCATATATATATATATCCATATATATATCCATATATATATATCCATATATATATCTATATATATCTATATATATATCCATATATATCCTTATATATATCCATATATATATCCATATATATCCTTATATATATCCATATATCCATATATATATCTATATTTATATATCCATATATATATTCATATATATATCCATATATATATATCCATATATATATATCCATATATATATATCGATATATATATCCATATCCATATATACATATCCATATATATATATATCCATATATATATCCATATATATATCCATATATATATCCTTATATATATCCATATATATATACATATAGCCATATATATATATCCATATATATATATATCCATATATATATCCATATATATATCCATATGCATATATCCATTTATATATATATCCATATACATATATACACATATATATATATATCCATGTGTACATATATATCCATGTATATGTATATGTATATGTATATGTATGTAAATGTGTGTGTGTATGTATATATATATATATGTATATACATATATCAGTGTGTGTATGTGTATATGTATGTATATATATATCTCCATATATATCCACATATAGATATATGAATACATATATATCCATACATAGATATATATAAACACATAGCTATCCATATATATATATATATATATACAAATATATATGGATATCTATGAATTCATATATATCTATGTATGGATATATATGCATTTATATGAATATATGGATATATATATACATATATATAGATATACATATCCATTTGTATATCCTTAACCTATTGCCAACGGGCATGGCATGTACGTACATCCCATGCCCACTTTGAGTTTACTTGTTTAATTGATTTTACAAATAGATGGTTACACTTGTACTAAATCACCAGTGAGCCAGTTATGAGTACTGCCTGTCTCGCCCATTCACCCTTTTCATTAATTTACAAAAATATTTTATGGTATCTTATTTTGCAGTTACAAATGTTTATAATATTATAGTAATTACAATGCTTAAAATAAAAATAACACCACTGATATACATTTTTCCCGCCAATTCAAGGAAAGATGAAATCAGGTAAGGTCTCAAGATCTACTAAGTGACTCCTTTGTGGCTAAGCACTAGCAGAGCCATCTATGTACAGAGACATTTCACAAAAATATAAAAAATGAGCACAGCATTTTCCCCATTTTTTATACATTTTCCCCAGTGGCAATGGGTTAATGTGAGTGTGTGTGTGTGTGTGTGTGTGTGTGTGTGTGTGTGTGTGTGTGTGTGTGTGTGTGTGTGTGTGTGTGTGTGTGTGTGTGTATGTATGTATATGTATTTATATATATATATGTATGTATATGTATTTATATATATATGTATATATATGTATATATATGTATATGCATACATATGTATATATATGTATATATATATGTATATGTATATATATGTATATGTATATATATGTATATGTATATATATGTATACATATGTATATGTATACATATGTATATATATGTATACATATGTATATATATGTATATGTATACATATGTATATATACATATATACATACATATGTATATATATCCATGTATAAGTGTATATACATATATATATCCATGTATAAGTACATATGTGTGTATGTACATATATATATATATATCCATGTATAAGTATATATATATAAATATCCATGTATATGTATATGTATATAAACATATAAATATCCATGTGTGTACATATATATAATCTTATATATATACATATTTATATCATGAATTCATATATATATAAATACATATATATCTATACATAGATATACATAAATACATAGATATCCATATTTATATACGTATATCCATATATGTATATATAAATACATATATATCCATACATATATGGATATCTATGTATATATATATGTACATATTCATATATATATATATCCATATATATATTCATATATATCCATATATATATATCCATATATATATTCATATATATCCATATATATATATATCCATTTATATATACATATATATCCATATATATACATATATATACCCATATATATACACATATACATACATATCCATATATATACATATATATACATATCCATGTATATATACATATATATCCATGTATGTATACATATATATCCATATATATACATATCCATGTATATATACATATCCATGTATATATACATATATATCCATATATGTATATATTTTATCCCTATATATACATATATATACATGCATATATACATATATATATATTTTATCTCTATATATATACATATATATCCATATATATCCATATATATCCATATATATATCCATATATATATATCCATATATATATCCATATATATATATATCCATATATATACATATATATCTATATATATCCATATCCATCTATATATCCTTAACCTATTCGCACCGGATTTATGTTCTGTCCCCTGTAGTTTTTGGTGAATTTTGTTACATACAGATGGCTCTACATATGCTCACCTGACAAGGTGTCTATCAGTAGGCCCTAGTTACCAATCATGATTTCTCCATTCCTTGATTTGGCAGGAAAATGTGTTTTTCTTCTTAAACCATTGCTATCGATACTGTTATTATTGTTACTGATGTTATGATTATTAAATTGTTATTAAAATACTTTAGTCAATGAAATGATACAAAAGACCCTTTCCTAAAGTGAAGGCAAAGGGGTAAACAGATGAGATAAGTAGTTCTGATAACTGGCTATTTGGTGATGAAGAACTTGTAGAGCAATCTCTGTGTAAAAAAATTAATAAACGTATATAACAGTGGGCATGGCATGTATTCTTGCCACATGGGGCGAATAGGTTAATACATATATATATTCATATATATATATATATATATATATATATATTACCCATATATATACTATATATATATACATATATATCCATATATATCATATATATATCCATATATATATATATCCATCCATATATGTATATCCATATATATACATATATATCCATATGTTTACATCGTATATATATATATCCATATATATCCATATGTTTCCATCGTATATATATATCCATATTTATCCATATATATATCCATATATATATATCCATATATATATCCATATATATATCCATATATATATATATATCCATATATATATAACCATATATATATATATATAAATATCAATATATGTATCGATTTATATACATATATGTATATACATATCCATGAGTATGTATAATATATATATACATATTCATGTGAATATATATCCATATATGTATACATCCATATATATATATATATACATATTCATGTGTATATATATACACATATTCAAGTGTATATATATACATATTCATGTGTGTACATATATACATATTAATGTGTACATATATACTTATTAATGTGTATATATATCCATATATGTATACATCCATATATATTATATATATATATACATACGCATATATATATCTATATATATACATATGCATATATATATATATATATACATATGCATATATATATATATCCATATGCATATATATATATAAATAGCCATACCCATATATATATATCCATACCCATATTTATATCCATATATATATACATCCATTTATATATATCCATATATATCTATATGTATATATATGGATATATATGGATATATATATGGATATATATATCATATATATATCATATATATATCATAATATATATATCCATATATATACATATATATACATATCTATGTGTGTGTGTATATATATATATTTATATACCATGTGTGTGTATATATATATATATGTATATGTATATATATATATTTGTTTATAAATATGTATATCATATATTCATATATATATATATATAAATACATACATATCCTTATATATATATATATATATATATATATATAAATACATATATATATATATATGACATACATACATATATATATATATCCATATATATATATATATATATATATTTGTATATATATATATAAAAATACATACATATATGGATATATATATGACATACATACATATATATATCCATATATATATATATTTTTGTATATAAAAATATATATGTATATCCATATATATATATATACATCAATATATACTGTATGTATATCCATATATATGTATATCCATATATATATATATCCATACATATATATCCATATATATACATATTCATATATCCATATATATATACATATATATCCATATATATATACCTATATATCCATATATATATACATATTAATATATCCATATATATATATCAATATATATATCCATATATATATATATCCATATATATATCCATATATATATCCATATATATATATCCATATATATATATCCATATATATGTATATATATATCCATATATATACATATATATCCATATATATATGTATCCATATATATATATATCAATATATATATACATATGAAAGATGGAATAATGCAATACCGCATTGATATAGATGTATAACAATCCTCACTGACCTGGCCTCGAACCTAGGTCAACCTAGGTTCGAGGCCAGGTCAGGGAGGATTGTTATACATATATCCATATATATATATCCATATATATCCATATATATATCCATGTGTATATATATCCATGTGTATATATATCCATGTGTATATTTATCCATATATATATCTATATCATATATATATATATCCATATATATATATATCCATATATATATCTATATATATATCCATATCCATATATATATCCATATCCATATATATATATCCATATATATAAATCCATATATATATCTTTATATATATCCATGTATATATATCCATATATTTAATATCCATATATATATCCATATATATATATATCCATATATATATATCCATATATATATATCCATATATATATATCCATATATATATCCATATATATATATACCCAGGCTGATGATATATATATCCATATATATCCAAATATATCCATATATATCCATATATATATCCATATATATCCATATATATATCAATATATATATCCATATATATATCCACATATATATATCCATATATATATAATCCATATATACATATCCATATATATATATCCATATATATATATAATTCCATATTGAAGGAGAAAACACTCTACCGTGTTGATACTATGGTATAAAAACCCACAATGCAAAACTAGATAATCTAGTTTTACATTGTAGGTTTTTATGCCATATAGCTCTATATATATATATATATATATATATATATATATCCATATATATATCCATATATCCATATATGTATCCAAATAATATATATACATATCCATATATATATATCCAAATATATATATATATATATATATCCATATATATATACATATATATATATGGATATGGATATATATATATATACACATCCATATATATATCCCATATATATATATATATGAAAAGGAGAAAACACACTACCGTGTTGATACTATGGTATAAAAACCCACACTGTAAAACTAGATTTAATTGAAAAAGAGAGACTACAGTTTCGGAATCCACCTGGATTCCATCTTCAGGTCTGAGGAGGCAAGGAAGAGGAGGGGGTATAAGACAGAGAGAGGAAAGGCAACGCGGAGACATGGGGCAGGTGAGGACAGACGAACGGAAACGAAGGGAGGTCAGATCAGGTCGGGCAGGTCAGGTCGGGAGGGTCGGGCGGACTGTGTGAAGGGTGGCCAGCATACGGGAGAAGGCGAAGGATGTGGGAAGCGAGGAGACTGTCAGCAGGAGAAAAGCCGCTGTTCAGGTTGAAATTGGGAAGCACCTTAATTAGGGAAGATTCCACCAATCTGCGGGCGTGGACATCAGCGGAAGGAAAGATAATTCGCGCCGCTGACCAGTCCATCAGATGGCCTGTATCCCACTGATGGCAGAAGAGAGCGTTGTTGTTGTGCCCCCTGGAAACAGCGTACTTATGTTGAGACAGGCGCTTAGTGAGACTGGCGCCCGTCTCGCCAAAGTACTGTTTGTCACAGGAGGTACAAGGAATAGCATAGGTGCCCACTTTCGAGGAAGAGGGTGGGCTGGTGTGGACCAGGTTACGGCGGAGAGTGTTCACCTGGCGAAAGATCAGCCTGCAGTTGAGAGTGTGAAGAGGGCGGCGGAGAGAGTAAATCTCCTCAGTGTAGGGCAGGCTGAGGACGGGCAGCCGAGGAGTCTCTGTAGGGGGGGAGTCGTGGTAGAAGGTACGCCGTGCCCTGGATAACGCGGCGTCGAGAACATGACGAGGATAGCCCAGTTTGGAGAAAGAACGACGCAGGAAGTCGATCTCTCCATCCAGGTATTGGGGGTCACAGATACGGAGGGCGCGGAGGAAGAGCGAAGTGGCAACACCTCTCTTAACATGGAGGGGATGGTAAGAGAAGAAGTGTATGTACATACCACTATGCATGGGCTTCCTGTATATGGAGAAAGAAAAATGGTCAGCAGAGCGATGTACCAAGGTGTCCAAGAAGGGGAGCTTGCTGTCAGCCTCCCATTCCACCTTGAAACGGATGGAAGGGGAGAGGGAGTTCAGCTGGGTCAGGAAGTCCGAGAACTGGGCAGGGTCATGAGGCCAGAGAGCGAAGACGTCGTCGACATACCTCAGCCATACCGTCGGACGAAGGGAGAGGGAAGGGAGAAGTTCGGACTCGAAGAATTCCATAAACAGGTTAGCCAAGACCGGAGAGAGGGGAGAGCCCATGGCCACGCCGAAGGTCTGGGAGTAGAAGCTACCCTCAAAGGAGAAGGAATTCGACTCCACACACAGACGAATCAGCTGGAGGAAGACGTCGGTGGGCAGAGGGAGACGAGGATCCTCAGAGGGGAGCTTCCTCTCAAGGAAAGCAAGGACGTCATCCAGCGGGACCTTGGTGAACAAGGAGTCTACATCCAAGCTCATCATGGTCGCCGGCGGGACTCCACGGACACGGGAGATGAAGTCCTGAGAGTGGCGGAGGTGAGCAGGAGAGAAGGTGCCGAGAAGGGGAGTGAGGGACTTCGCCAGCCAAGCTGCCAGAGGGTGCGTCACAGATCCCCGGGAAGAGATGATGGGGCGCAGAGGCACGGCTGGCTTATGGGTTTTAGGAAGCCCATAGAAGTGAGGGAGGCGAGGATTGATGACCCTGAACCTCTGGTAGAGGTTCGCCTCCGGGAAACGAGCTGCTATCGCTCTCAGGCGACGGTGGAAAGTAGCAGCAATACGTTCCCGGGGGTCACTGTTCAGGGGGGCATAGGTGGAGGCGTCGTCCAACAGGTCACGGGCCTTCTGCAGGTAGGAGGCATGGTCGAGGACCACCACCGAGTTGCCCTTGTCAGAGGGCAAAATGGTGACCTCCTCCTTGCGCAAGGAAGCCCATGCATAGTGGTATGTACATACACTTCTTCTCTTACCATCCCCTCCATGTTAAGAGAGGTGTTGCCACTTCGCTCTTCCTCCGCGCCCTCCGTATCTGTGACCCCCAATACCTGGATGGAGAGATCGACTTCCTGCGTCGTTCTTTCTCCAAACTGGGCTATCCTCGTCATGTTCTCGACGCCGCGTTATCCAGGGCACGGCGTACCTTCTACCACGACTCCCCCCCTACAGAGACTCCTCGGCTGCCCGTCCTCAGCCTGCCCTACACTGAGGAGATTTACTCTCTCCGCCGCCCTCTTCACACTCTCAACTGCAGGCTGATCTTTCGCCAGGTGAACACTCTCCGCCGTAACCTGGTCCACACCAGCCCACCCTCTTCCTCGAAAGTGGGCACCTATGCTATTCCTTGTACCTCCTGTGACAAACAGTACTTTGGCGAGACGGGCGCCAGTCTCACTAAGCGCCTGTCTCAACATAAGTACGCTGTTTCCAGGGGGCACAACAACAACGCTCTCTTCTGCCATCAGTGGGATACAGGCCATCTGATGGACTGGTCAGCAGCGCGAATTATCTTTCCTTCCGCTGATGTCCACGCCCGCAGATTGGTGGAATCTTCCCTAATTAAGGTGCTTCCCAATTTCAACCTGAACAGCGGCTTTTCTCCTGCTGACAGTCTCCTCGCTTCCCACATCCTTCGCCTTCTCCCGTATGCTGGCCACCCTTCACACAGTCCGCCTGACCCTCCCGACCTGACCTGCCCGACCTGATCTGACCTCCCTTCGTTTCCGTTCGTCTGTCCTCACCTGCCCCGTGTCTCCGCGTTGCCTTTCCTCTCTCTGTCTTATACCCCCTCCTCTTCCTTGCCTCCTCAGACCTGAAGATGGAATCCAGGTGGATTCCGAAACTGTAGTCTCTCTTTTTCAATTAAATCTAGTTTTACAGTGTGGGTTTTTATACCATATATATATATATATATGTCCATATATATAGATATATCCATATATATATATATCCATATATATATCTATATATATATATCCATATATATATATCCATTTATATATATATCCATATATATATCCATATATATATATGCATCCATATATAAATATATAAATATCTACATATATATATATTCGATATATATATATATATATCCATATATATATATATCATATATATACATCCATCTCTATATATATCCATATTTATATATATCCACATATATATATCCATTTATATATATAATTATATATAATTATATATCCATATATATACATATATATATAATTATATAATTATATATCCATATATATACATATATATACACATATATATATAGACATATGTAAGTATATTCATATATATATAAATATTTATATATATCCATATATATACATATAAATATATATTCATATATATATAAATATTTATATATATCCATATATATATACATATAAATATATATACATATAAATATATATATACATATATATACATATATATACACATATATACACATATATACACATATATACATATATACACATATATATACATATATGTACATATATATACACATATATATACACATATATATACACATATATATACATATATATACACATATATATACATATATATACACATATATATACATATATATACACATATATATACATATATATACACATATATACATATATATAAACATATATATATACATATATATACATATATATACACATATATATACATATATATACACATATATATATCCATATATATCCATATATGTCCATATATATATACATATATATGTACATATATATATATCCATATATATATATCCATATATATATCCATATATATATCCATATATATATCCATATATATATCCATATATATATATCCATATATATATATATCCATATATATATATATCTATATATATATCCATATATATATATATCCATATATATATCCATATATATATCCATATATATATCAATATATATATCCATATATATATCAATATTTATCAATATATATATATATATATTCATATATATATCAATACATATATATATCATATATATGCATATATATATCCATATATATATATCAATATATAAATATCCATATATATCCATATACATCCATATATATATATCCATAAATATATATCCATATATATATACATATATATACATACATATCCATATATATATACATATATATACATACATATCCATATATATGTATCCATACATATACATACATATCCATATATATATACATATATATACATACATATCCATATATATGTATCCATACATATATATCCCTATATATATATATATCCATATATATATGTATCCCTATATATATATATCCATATATATATACATATAAAGGTATATACATATATACATATATATACATATATATACATATATATATACATATATATATACATATATATATCCATATATATATATATATATATATCCATATATATATATATCCATATATATATATCCATATATACATATATCCATATATATATATATCCATATATATATACATATATAAATATATCTATATATATATCCATATATATACATATATATATATATCCATATAATTAACCCAATGCCAACGGGCATGACGTGTAGGTACATGCTATGCCCACTGTGAGTACTTGTTTGATTGTTTTTACACATAGATGGCTACACTTATACTAAGTCACCAATGAGCAAGTTAGTAGTACTACCTGTCTCGCCCGTTTACCCTTTTCTTTGATCAAGAAAATATTTTACGTTATCTTATTTTGCTGTTACTAATGTTTATAACATTATAGTAATTATAATGTTTATAATAAAAATAACACCATCGATATCATAACACTAGTAAAAAATACGTTTTTCCTGCCAATTTAAATCAGGTAAGGTCACAAGTTCTACTAATTGACTCCTTTGTGGCTATCCACAAGCAGAGCTATCTATGTGCAGAGACATTTCACAAGAATGTTAAAAAATTAGCACAGCATTTCCCCCATTTTTTATTCATTTTTGCCGGCGGCATTGGGTTAAATATATATACATCCATATATATACATATATATATACATATATAAATATTATATATATCTATATCCATGTATATATATCTATATATAGATATATATATATCCATGTATATATAGATATATATAGATATATATATATCCTTGTATATATATCTATATATAGATATATAGATATACTCATGTATATCTATATATATATCCATGTATATATATATCCATGTGTATATATATCTATAGATATATATATATATATATCCATGTATATATATCCATCTATATATATATGTATAGATATATATATACATGTAAATATATCTATATATATAGATATATATATATCCATGTATATATATCTATATATAGATATATTTATATATATAGATATATATCCATATATATATTCATATATACATATATATCC
>NC_061849.1:20285287-20295287 GCF_019202785.1 Penaeus chinensis
TTACCAATCATGATTTCTCCATTCCTTGATTTGGCAGGAAAATGTGTTTTTCTTCTTAAACCATTGCTATCGATACTGTTATTATTGTTACTGATGTTATGATTATTAAATTGTTATTAAAATACTTTAGTCAATGAAATGATACAAAAGACCCTTTCCTAAAGTGAAGGCAAAGGGGTAAACAGATGAGATAAGTAGTTCTGATAACTGGCTATTTGGTGATGAAGAACTTGTAGAGCAATCTCTGTGTAAAAAAATTAATAAACGTATATAACAGTGGGCATGGCATGTATTCTTGCCACATGGGGCGAATAGGTTAATACATATATATATTCATATATATATATATATATATATATATATTACCCATATATATACTATATATATACATATATATCCATATATATCATATATATATCCATATATATATATATCCATCCATATATGTATATCCATATATATACATATATATCCATATGTTTACATCGTATATATATATATCCATATATATCCATATGTTTCCATCGTATATATATATCCATATTTATCCATATATATATCCATATATATATATCCATATATATATCCATATATATATCCATATATATATATATATCCATATATATATAACCATATATATATATATATAAATATCAATATATGTATCGATTTATATACATATATGTATATACATATCCATGAGTATGTATAATATATATATACATATTCATGTGAATATATATCCATATATGTATACATCCATATATATATATATATATACATATTCATGTGTATATATATACACATATTCAAGTGTATATATATACATATTCATGTGTGTACATATATACATATTAATGTGTACATATATACTTATTAATGTGTATATATATCCATATATGTATACATCCATATATATTATATATATATATACATACGCATATATATATCTATATATATACATATGCATATATATATATATATACATATGCATATATATATATATATCCATATGCATATATATATATAAATAGCCATACCCATATATATATATCCATACCCATATTTATATCCATATATATATACATCCATTTATATATATCCATATATATCTATATGTATATATATGGATATATATGGATATATATATGGATATATATATCATATATATATCATATATATATCATAATATATATATCCATATATATACATATATATACATATCTATGTGTGTGTGTATATATATATATTTATATACCATGTGTGTGTATATATATATATATGTATATGTATATATATATATATTTGTTTATAAATATGTATATCATATATTCATATATATATATATATAAATACATACATATCCTTATATATATATATATATATATATAAATACATATATATATATATATATGACATACATACATATATATATATCCATATATATATATATATATATATATTTGTATATATATATATAAAAATACATACATATATGGATATATATATGACATACATACATATATATATCCATATATATATATATTTTTGTATATAAAAATATATATGTATATCCATATATATATATATACATCAATATATACTGTATGTATATCCATATATATGTATATCCATATATATATATATCCATACATATATATCCATATATATACATATTCATATATCCATATATATATACATATATATCCATATATATATACCTATATATCCATATATATATACATATTAATATATCCATATATATATATCAATATATATATCCATATATATATATATATCCATATATATATCCATATATATATCCATATATATATATCCATATATATATATCCATATATATGTATATATATATCCATATATATACATATATATCCATATATATATGTATCCATATATATATATATCAATATATATATACATATGAAAGATGGAATAATGCAATACCGCATTGATATAGATGTATAACAATCCTCACTGACCTGGCCTCGAACCTAGGTCAACCTAGGTTCGAGGCCAGGTCAGGGAGGATTGTTATACATATATCCATATATATATATCCATATATATCCATATATATATCCATGTGTATATATATCCATGTGTATATATATCCATGTGTATATTTATCCATATATATATCTATATCATATATATATATATCCATATATATATATATCCATATATATATCTATATATATATCCATATCCATATATATATCCATATCCATATATATATATCCATATATATAAATCCATATATATATCTTTATATATATCCATGTATATATATCCATATATTTAATATCCATATATATATCCATATATATATATATCCATATATATATATCCATATATATATATCCATATATATATATCCATATATATATCCATATATATATATACCCAGGCTGATGATATATATATCCATATATATCCAAATATATCCATATATATCCATATATATATCCATATATATCCATATATATATCAATATATATATCCATATATATATCCACATATATATATCCATATATATATAATCCATATATACATATCCATATATATATATCCATATATATATATAATTCCATATTGAAGGAGAAAACACTCTACCGTGTTGATACTATGGTATAAAAACCCACAATGCAAAACTAGATAATCTAGTTTTACATTGTAGGTTTTTATGCCATATAGCTCTATATATATATATATATATATATATATATATATCCATATATATATCCATATATCCATATATGTATCCAAATAATATATATACATATCCATATATATATATCCAAATATATATATATATATATATATATCCATATATATATACATATATATATATGGATATGGATATATATATATATACACATCCATATATATATCCCATATATATATATATATGAAAAGGAGAAAACACACTACCGTGTTGATACTATGGTATAAAAACCCACACTGTAAAACTAGATTTAATTGAAAAAGAGAGACTACAGTTTCGGAATCCACCTGGATTCCATCTTCAGGTCTGAGGAGGCAAGGAAGAGGAGGGGGTATAAGACAGAGAGAGGAAAGGCAACGCGGAGACATGGGGCAGGTGAGGACAGACGAACGAAACGAAGGGAGGTCAGATCAGGTCGGGCAGGTCAGGTCGGGAGGGTCGGGCGGACTGTGTGAAGGGTGGCCAGCATACGGGAGAAGGCGAAGGATGTGGGAAGCGAGGAGACTGTCAGCAGGAGAAAAGCCGCTGTTCAGGTTGAAATTGGGAAGCACCTTAATTAGGGAAGATTCCACCAATCTGCGGGCGTGGACATCAGCGGAAGGAAAGATAATTCGCGCCGCTGACCAGTCCATCAGATGGCCTGTATCCCACTGATGGCAGAAGAGAGCGTTGTTGTTGTGCCCCCTGGAAACAGCGTACTTATGTTGAGACAGGCGCTTAGTGAGACTGGCGCCCGTCTCGCCAAAGTACTGTTTGTCACAGGAGGTACAAGGAATAGCATAGGTGCCCACTTTCGAGGAAGAGGGTGGGCTGGTGTGGACCAGGTTACGGCGGAGAGTGTTCACCTGGCGAAAGATCAGCCTGCAGTTGAGAGTGTGAAGAGGGCGGCGGAGAGAGTAAATCTCCTCAGTGTAGGGCAGGCTGAGGACGGGCAGCCGAGGAGTCTCTGTAGGGGGGGAGTCGTGGTAGAAGGTACGCCGTGCCCTGGATAACGCGGCGTCGAGAACATGACGAGGATAGCCCAGTTTGGAGAAAGAACGACGCAGGAAGTCGATCTCTCCATCCAGGTATTGGGGGTCACAGATACGGAGGGCGCGGAGGAAGAGCGAAGTGGCAACACCTCTCTTAACATGGAGGGGATGGTAAGAGAAGAAGTGTATGTACATACCACTATGCATGGGCTTCCTGTATATGGAGAAAGAAAAATGGTCAGCAGAGCGATGTACCAAGGTGTCCAAGAAGGGGAGCTTGCTGTCAGCCTCCCATTCCACCTTGAAACGGATGGAAGGGGAGAGGGAGTTCAGCTGGGTCAGGAAGTCCGAGAACTGGGCAGGGTCATGAGGCCAGAGAGCGAAGACGTCGTCGACATACCTCAGCCATACCGTCGGACGAAGGGAGAGGGAAGGGAGAAGTTCGGACTCGAAGAATTCCATAAACAGGTTAGCCAAGACCGGAGAGAGGGGAGAGCCCATGGCCACGCCGAAGGTCTGGGAGTAGAAGCTACCCTCAAAGGAGAAGGAATTCGACTCCACACACAGACGAATCAGCTGGAGGAAGACGTCGGTGGGCAGAGGGAGACGAGGATCCTCAGAGGGGAGCTTCCTCTCAAGGAAAGCAAGGACGTCATCCAGCGGGACCTTGGTGAACAAGGAGTCTACATCCAAGCTCATCATGGTCGCCGGCGGGACTCCACGGACACGGGAGATGAAGTCCTGAGAGTGGCGGAGGTGAGCAGGAGAGAAGGTGCCGAGAAGGGGAGTGAGGGACTTCGCCAGCCAAGCTGCCAGAGGGTGCGTCACAGATCCCCGGGAAGAGATGATGGGGCGCAGAGGCACGGCTGGCTTATGGGTTTTAGGAAGCCCATAGAAGTGAGGGAGGCGAGGATTGATGACCCTGAACCTCTGGTAGAGGTTCGCCTCCGGGAAACGAGCTGCTATCGCTCTCAGGCGACGGTGGAAAGTAGCAGCAATACGTTCCCGGGGGTCACTGTTCAGGGGGGCATAGGTGGAGGCGTCGTCCAACAGGTCACGGGCCTTCTGCAGGTAGGAGGCATGGTCGAGGACCACCACCG
This sequence comes from Penaeus chinensis, assembly GCF_019202785.1. Lineage (NCBI taxonomy): Eukaryota > Metazoa > Arthropoda > Malacostraca > Decapoda > Penaeidae > Penaeus > Penaeus chinensis. The sequence continues at coordinate 20,290,105 of NC_061849.1, forward strand.
AGTTGCCCTTGTCAGAGGGCAAAATGGTGACCTCCTCCTTGCGCAAGGAAGCCCATGCATAGTGGTATGTACATACACTTCTTCTCTTACCATCCCCTCCATGTTAAGAGAGGTGTTGCCACTTCGCTCTTCCTCCGCGCCCTCCGTATCTGTGACCCCCAATACCTGGATGGAGAGATCGACTTCCTGCGTCGTTCTTTCTCCAAACTGGGCTATCCTCGTCATGTTCTCGACGCCGCGTTATCCAGGGCACGGCGTACCTTCTACCACGACTCCCCCCCTACAGAGACTCCTCGGCTGCCCGTCCTCAGCCTGCCCTACACTGAGGAGATTTACTCTCTCCGCCGCCCTCTTCACACTCTCAACTGCAGGCTGATCTTTCGCCAGGTGAACACTCTCCGCCGTAACCTGGTCCACACCAGCCCACCCTCTTCCTCGAAAGTGGGCACCTATGCTATTCCTTGTACCTCCTGTGACAAACAGTACTTTGGCGAGACGGGCGCCAGTCTCACTAAGCGCCTGTCTCAACATAAGTACGCTGTTTCCAGGGGGCACAACAACAACGCTCTCTTCTGCCATCAGTGGGATACAGGCCATCTGATGGACTGGTCAGCAGCGCGAATTATCTTTCCTTCCGCTGATGTCCACGCCCGCAGATTGGTGGAATCTTCCCTAATTAAGGTGCTTCCCAATTTCAACCTGAACAGCGGCTTTTCTCCTGCTGACAGTCTCCTCGCTTCCCACATCCTTCGCCTTCTCCCGTATGCTGGCCACCCTTCACACAGTCCGCCTGACCCTCCCGACCTGACCTGCCCGACCTGATCTGACCTCCCTTCGTTTCCGTTCGTCTGTCCTCACCTGCCCCGTGTCTCCGCGTTGCCTTTCCTCTCTCTGTCTTATACCCCCTCCTCTTCCTTGCCTCCTCAGACCTGAAGATGGAATCCAGGTGGATTCCGAAACTGTAGTCTCTCTTTTTCAATTAAATCTAGTTTTACAGTGTGGGTTTTTATACCATATATATATATATATATGTCCATATATATAGATATATCCATATATATATATATCCATATATATATCTTATATATATATATCCATATATATATATCCATTTATATATATATCCATATATATATCCATATATATATATGCATCCATATATAAATATATAAATATCTACATATATATATATTCGATATATATATATATATCCATATATATATATATCATATATATACATCCATCTCTATATATATCCATATTTATATATATCCACATATATATATCCATTTATATATATAATTATATATAATTATATATCCATATATATACATATATATATAATTATATAATTATATATCCATATATATACATATATATACACATATATATATAGACATATGTAAGTATATTCATATATATATAAATATTTATATATATCCATATATATACATATAAATATATATTCATATATATATAAATATTTATATATATCCATATATATATACATATAAATATATATACATATAAATATATATATACATATATATACATATATATACACATATATACACATATATACACATATATACATATATACACATATATATACATATATGTACATATATATACACATATATATACACATATATATACACATATATATACATATATATACACATATATATACATATATATACACATATATATACATATATATACACATATATATACATATATATACACATATATACATATATATAAACATATATATATACATATATATACATATATATACACATATATATACATATATATACACATATATATATCCATATATATCCATATATGTCCATATATATATACATATATATGTACATATATATATATCCATATATATATATCCATATATATATCCATATATATATCCATATATATATCCATATATATATCCATATATATATATCCATATATATATATATCCATATATATATATATCTATATATATATCCATATATATATATATCCATATATATATCCATATATATATCCATATATATATCAATATATATATCCATATATATATCAATATTTATCAATATATATATATATATATTCATATATATATATCAATACATATATATATCATATATATGCATATATATATCCATATATATATATCAATATATAAATATCCATATATATCCATATACATCCATATATATATATCCATAAATATATATCCATATATATATACATATATATACATACATATCCATATATATATACATATATATACATACATATCCATATATATGTATCCATACATATACATACATATCCATATATATATACATATATATACATACATATCCATATATATGTATCCATACATATATATCCCTATATATATATATATCCATATATATATGTATCCCTATATATATATATCCATATATATATACATATAAAGGTATATACATATATACATATATATACATATATATACATATATATATACATATATATATACATATATATATCCATATATATATATATATATATCCATATATATATATATCCATATATATATATCCATATATACATATATCCATATATATATATATCCATATATATATACATATATAAATATATCTATATATATATCCATATATATACATATATATATATATCCATATAATTAACCCAATGCCAACGGGCATGACGTGTAGGTACATGCTATGCCCACTGTGAGTACTTGTTTGATTGTTTTTACACATAGATGGCTACACTTATACTAAGTCACCAATGAGCAAGTTAGTAGTACTACCTGTCTCGCCCGTTTACCCTTTTCTTTGATCAAGAAAATATTTTACGTTATCTTATTTTGCTGTTACTAATGTTTACAACATTATAGTAATTATAATGTTTATAATAAAAATAACACCATCGATATTCATAACACTAGTAAAAAATACGTTTTTCCTGCCAATTTAAATCAGGTAAGGTCACAAGTTCTACTAATTGACTCCTTTGTGGCTATCCACAAGCAGAGCTATCTATGTGCAGAGACATTTCACAAGAATGTTAAAAAATTAGCACAGCATTTCCCCCATTTTTTATTCATTTTTGCCGGCGGCATTGGGTTAAATATATATACATCCATATATATACATATATATATACATATATAAATATTATATATATCTATATCCATGTATATATATCTATATATAGATATATATATATCCATGTATATATAGATATATATAGATATATATATATCCTTGTATATATATCTATATATAGATATATAGATATACTCATGTATATCTATATATATATCCATGTATATATATATCCATGTGTATATATATCTATAGATATATATATATATATATCCATGTATATATATCCATCTATATATATATGTATAGATATATATATACATGTAAATATATCTATATATATAGATATATATATATATCCATGTATATATATCTATATATAGATATATTTATATATATAGATATATATCCATATATATATTCATATATACATATATATCCATATAAATACATATATATACATATATATACATATATATATATCCAAATGACGCCAGGGAAAATGAAAAAAAAATGGGGAAAATGCTGTGCCTATTTTCTATATTTTTTGTGAAATGTCTACCCATAGATGGCTCTGCTAGTACTTAGCCACAAATCAGTCAATTAGTTGACCTTGTGACTCTTACCTGATTTGAATTGGCAGGAAAAACGTATTTTTTACTAGTGCCATGAATATCGATGGTTTTATTTTTATTATACACATTATAAGAATTATAATTTTTTTAACATTAATAACAACAAAATAAGATAACATAAAATATTTTGTATATTAAAGAAAAGGGTAAACGGTTGTGCTCTTAACTGGCTCATTGGAGACTTAGTAAAGTGTAGCCATTTAATTCCCAGCATCAACCTCTCCATCCCTCTCTGGGCACTTATTAGTTTCCTCTTATATATCCATATATATATTTATATCCATATATATATATTCATATCATATACATATATATATATATCCATATCTATACATATATATATTTTATATATATCCATATATATATCCATATATATATCCATATATATCCATATATATATATCCATATATATATATATCCATATATATATATCTCCATATATATACATCCATATATATACATATTCATATATATATATATCCACATATATATATATCCATATATATATCATATATCCATATATATATAGAGAGATATATATATGGATATACATATATCCATGTATATATCATATATCCATATGTATATCATATATCCATATATATATATAACATCCATATATATATATATATCATATATCCAAATATATATCATATATCCATATATATATATATCTTTATATATATCCATATATATCTATATATATCCATATATATATGGATACATATATATCTATATATATCCATATATATATGGATACATATATATCCATATATATATCATATATCCATATATATATAGATATATATATGGATATACATATATCCATGTATATATCATATATCCATGTATATATCATATATCCATGTATATATCATATATCCATATGTATATCATATATCCATATATATAATATCCATATATATATATATATAAAACATACAATATATATATCATGATATATTATATCATATATCATATGATATATCATATATATTTATATCATATATCCATATATATGTATATATATATGGATATATGATATAAATATATATGTATATCCATATATATAGTTATATATATCCATATATATATATTGTATGTTTTATATATATATCACATTTATATCACATATATATCATATATATGATATATATATCATATATATATGATATATATATCATACATATATGATATATATATCATATATATATATCATATATATATATATCATATATATATGATATATATATAATATATATATAATATATATATGATATATATATCATATATATATGATATATATATCATATCATATATATTTATATCATATCATATATATATCATAGCATATATATATGATATATATATGATATATATATCAAATATATATATATATATATCATATCATATATATATA
>NC_061849.1:20297787-20302787 GCF_019202785.1 Penaeus chinensis
TATGTCCATATATATCATATATATATATATATCATATATCCATATTTATATATATCATATATCCATATATATATACACATCATATATCCATATATATATACACATCATATATCCATATATATATTATATATCCATATATATATATCATATCCATATATATATCATATATCCATATATATATATATATATGGATATGTGTATCTCGGATACTCCATCCAATCTAAGCTCCATAGTTAAATTCACCACTATTACTCAATTTCTAAATGCTATAATATAATATATAAATAACTGAATTGTACAAATATTTACTCGAAGGGAACCTAGTTACAGAGAGTGAAAGAGGCAAGGGTGTCTTTCCTCTGCTTACAGCACACTAACTGATGAGTAAGAGATGACCCTAATGCTGCATTTGGAACTCCTCATCTAACTCAACTTCTCTGGACAAGTCATTAACACCAAAGAGCAGACTGAGTTTGATGAGATTGGATAGTTTGTAATGATTTTTTCCATTAAATATGTCAAAGAATCTTCTAAAATCATGTACACAGCTATTTATAACAAAATTGACTATAGCATTCAGTTATTTTCTTTACCAGCTGAGCTTTGCTGGGACTGAGGGCTCCAAACACAAACAATTTGCCTGTCTTGAATAATAAGTTGTTCATCCAAGGTGGACAAGTAGTTGCAAATGTAGCTCTAGTAAACATGGGGCCCACAAGGAGTTGGAGGGACTGCACAAAAGTGGTACTCTAAAACTACATAAAAGTACACAGTGTGGGAGGTGCTACAACCATTAGTAAATATCAATTTGCACTATAATGAAATATAAACTGGTACATCAGACATCTCAACAGCTGAAGACCTACATATGCCAACTTTGGCTTATCAGTAGTTCCACAGGTTGTCACTTATGCGGTTGTTCACCTTATAAGGAAACAAGGAATAGACATATTACACATAGGTGAACCTTCTTATGCATCTGTGAGGGTGAAATCACACTGAACTTAGTTGAGTCGAATTAGACAGTTACTGCAATGGAAATAAACTCATTTATAATGGATTTTTTTAGGAGTTAAATTATTTCCATGATTCAGAATAGCAGTTTACTAAATGCTTTTCTCAGGTATCAGAACATATATTGGTTACATTCTAGCTAATATCTATTGGTTATGTCATACTAGTATCCCTTAAAAACAGCCAAAATTGGCAGATTGGTAGTAATATAAGGCGGCACTTAAGAATTGGATACCCCAAAAAGAAAACAAAATTGGGATATAATACTCATTGGGCAATTTTTCATGGTGCATATGAATATTTAACTACCCATAACTCAAAATCAACCATTGACCTTCTGAAATGGGATGGTCCCTTAGCCACCAAGGAGTCATTTAGTAAGCCTTGGTGACCTCACTTGCTTCCCCCATTTTTTAAATTTGCCCCTTTTTTATACTATTAATATTGATACTGTGTTTATTCTTACATGTATTAGAATTATCATAATGTTATCAACCCACTGGATACAAGTGGGTGAGAGGAATAAGCCATAATGGAAAATTTGGTTGAAGGCTGAGTTGATGTTAATGTGCTATAATAAAAAAATCTGGAACAAGACCAGTGTCACAGGAACGACTCGCCATGAGTACACAAAGCTCTTGAAAGAATATTAGACTCAGCAGGCATTTATAAAGAAAGGGGCTCTTGCTTATTTCTATCAGTAAACAAGGGTGGAATGAACCCTTCGTGAGCCATGGCAGGAAGAGGGTTGACTTCAGGATGGACACTGTTTCCAAGCTTAGGATCCTATTTATAACTACTATGACTGATGATGCAGGATGTGTTACAGTCAATTGAATAATGCAAAAATATACTGCACAGAGTTGTAAACTATCTAGAGAGATGATAAAGAGTTTGTGCAAGAAAGACAGCCTATCACCTTTCTGATACAGCATATCAAATGACAAACATAGACCTTGGGAAATGGCAAAAATGAGCTGTACACAAGTGTTTGTGTGGGCAGGGCCTATAAGCCACACCCTGGAGAGTCCCCACTCAAGTAACTCTAGTCCCTGGATCTAAAAAGTTAAAATACCAAAGAATAAAGAAAGAAAGAAAAAAAAAGAGAGCATAAAAAAGAAACTTTCCATATATCAAGTAAAAAGAATAATAATTGAATCCTTGCTGACTAAGTACTTGTGGAGCCATCTCTGTGTAAACTTTACTATTAAACTAGAATTACATGGATGTGGCATGTATTTTTGCTATCTGGGGATATAGGGTTAAGGTAATATTTGATACTATTTACTGGACATCAGAAATATTCAGGTAATTCAGGTGGTGGTCCTGGGAAGCAAAGAGGTAAACTTATTTCAATATCCCTTCTCTCTGTTCAGGGTGTAAGAGGAGTAAGTTTGGGGTAACCCCTGAGCAGACAATAGTTCATGTGACTTCACAAATCTATACACCATAGAAAGGTTATAATATTACTGATCTCACTGCTTCTGACCTCAGTACAGCCACTATAATTGAGCTATATAGTACAGCACAGTAAACATAAGATGAACTTAAAAGTATTGAAAGTAATATTCATAAAGCCAGTATCAATTATAGTTTCCATGATGCCAGTAGTAAATATACTTTTCTTACCTTGACCTTTTTGTCCCTAGGTGTGTGAGATGCATCACCATTCATTTTTGCACGCTGGTGAGGTCGGACTGGTGGTTCGTTGGCTCTCTGAGGGGCTGAGTCGTGACGGCCTCCTGCCACACCATTCATTCTGACACTTGCCTCCCTCACCTCCACAAAGCTCACATTACCTGTAAAAAAAAAAAAACTTCAGTAAAACAAGAACTTTAATGAATAGTAATATTTCATAATGCTTCAACTAGCACATATTCTTCTGTTAGGGTAAACCTTCACTGCTCTCAAACTGTGGGGCCCACAACATCAAATCATAAATTACATCAGCAACAGTAGCTCTCTCTCTCTCTCTCTCTCTCTCTCTCTCTCTCTCTCTCTCTCTCTCTCTCTCTCTCTCTCTCTCTCTCTCTCTCTCCCCCCCTCTCTATCTCTCTCTCTCTCCCCCCCCTCTATCTCTCTCCCCCCCCTCTCTCTCAATCTCCCTTTCTCTCTCTCTCTCTCTCCCCCCCTCTCTCTCTCTCTCTCCCCCCCTCTCTCTCTCTCTCTCCCCCCCTCTCTATCTCTCTCTCTCTCCCCCCCTCTCTATCTCTCTCTCTCTCCCCCCCCTCTATCTCTCTCCCCCCCCTCTATCTCAATCTCCCTTTCTCTCTCTCTCTCTCTCAATCTCCCTTTCTCTCTCTCTCTCTCAATCTCCCTTTCTCTCTCTCTCTCTCAATCTCCCTTTCTCTCTCTCTCTCTCAATCTCCCTTTCTCTCTCTCTCTCAATCTCCCTTTCTCTCTCTCTCTCTCAATCTCCCTTTCTCTCTCTCTCTCTCAATCTCCCTTCCTCTCTCTCTCTCTCAATCTCCCTTTCTCTCTCTCTCTCTCAATCTCCCTTTCTCTCTCTCAATCTCCCTTTCTCTCTCTCTCTCTCAATCTCCCTTTCTCTCTCTCTCTCAATCTCCCTTTCTCTCTCTGAATCTCCCTTTCTCTCTCTCAATCTCCCTTTCTCTCTCTCAATCTCCCTTTCTCTCTCTCTCTCTCAATCTCCCTTTCTCTCTCTCTCTCAATCTCCCTTTCTCTATCTCTCTCAATCTCTCTCTCAATCTCCCTCCTTCCCTCCCTCTCTCCCTCGATCAAGAAAGACGAAGGTATACTTAAAAAAAAAAATCCATTTCATTAGTTATCATACATCATACAACCATGCCAGCTCCCCTGATACCCAATATTTCAACAGAAAGAGGATATCTGACAATAATCTTTCCAATAGCATATACCACTATAATTTGTTGCAGCTCCAGGAATATCTAATTTGTGCAATACATTCATCTCTAATCAAAGTATTATTGCATCATGAAACCTGTATCCTAGACCAAGTGTGTAACTTTATTTTGCCACTTATTCACCCAAAATAGTAGTAAAGAAGGAATAGATATAAAAAGAAAATGGAGTTCCAATATTAATGAAACATACATAAGACAACATGCAGAAAAGCTGCACATTGGCTATAAGCATTTTTTTTTTTTTTTTTTTTTTTTTACTGAATAAATGCTTATGATGTCTATTGTTTACATAAAGTAAAGTCTACTTAGCCTAGATACCATGAAATCAAACCAAGTCACACATCAGGGATCTCATGCAGGAGCCACTAAATTGAGATTTTTACATCACATGAAACACCTATGTTGCATAAATGATAGTTTAGGAAATTAAGCTAAAAAGAGGCTTTAAAACCCAGCCTTTAGAAGAATTTTAGGTGTCCTTGTTCTCTACTACAGGAAGAATGCACAGCCAGATGGGGCTTGCTACCCGTTACAGATTCAGCCAATGAACTGCACTAGCCGTGATGCCGCGCGTGGTAAAAACCTGATTTTTATAAATGTTATATGTATATATATATATATATTTTTTTTTTTAACAGCCATTCATTCCAATACTGGACACAGGCCTCCCTCAATTCACTATTGAGAGGTTATATGGCAGTGTCACCCTTGCTTGATTGGATACCCTTCCTATTCAACCGCGGTTCGGTGCGCTGACACTTGGGCCACTGCGGGAGACTTCCCCTACGACACCTATGTTTGACTTCCCAAGGCGACATGTTGTTTTCTCGGGCTCGAGCCAGCAGTCAGAGCGTAGGCATTTTTACGACTGCCGCGACGGGGAACTGAACCATGAGGGTCGGGAGTCCAGTGCTCTAACCACTGGACCACTGCAGCAATTCATATGTATGTGTGTATATATATATCTATATGTTTTCTTCTTTCTTTTGTTCAACACTATTCATTCCACTGAAGGATAAAGGACTCTCTCATTTTACTTTTATGAGGTTATATGGCAATGTCAACCTTGCTTGATTGGATGCCCTTCCTAATGAACCGTGG
>NC_061849.1:20317787-20320287 GCF_019202785.1 Penaeus chinensis
GGCAGCAAAGCATCCAGATCCAAAGAGTTAACCCCTTAGATGTGGTCTTACTAGAATTGACTGGTGCCACATTAAACATAAAAGCCTATATTGCTAGTATCAACTGAACAGCAGTCATAGAAAAAACTATATGTGGGATGTTCATGGTCAGACCTTAGGCCTCCAACTAAAGGCCCTGTCACACTAGCACTTTTTCCACCATCTTTTGCATTTCCATATGAACTTTCCACATGCAAATTATCAGACCCTATCACACTGGCAGAGTACCACTCCTACCAAGGTAATAAACACAGATTAATATTTCACAATACCTTTACAAAACTGACTGCAACGATTTTGGTATCAATGGATTCCTTTCACTCTATCGTACATATATATATATATATATATATATATATATATATGTATATATATATATATATATATATATATATATAACAATTATGCTGTGAAACACCCCAAACCCCCATATTCTTAACCTCAATAGTAGGGAATGGCAGAAAAAATACCAGGGAAACTGCAGGGTTGATTAAAAATAATATAATAACATAATGAATAGAATACCTCATTATACTCCTGAATGCAGAGAGCTGTGTCCCCTGCGACCCCCTCCATTGGAAACTGCTGCACCCAACCCCCAAAGAGGAAAATAAAAAATCTTCCAAGTATTCACAGCAGGATATGGTGTACGACCTATGCGCAGGGCAAACATGGAAATATATAATATAAGAATTACAAGGTACTAACCTGATTGATAGATACCAGTGAGCTGGGAGGGTGATTCTTTCATGCTCTATCCTGCTGTGCATTACGTGGTAGATTCTTTGTCTCCCAGGGTGAAGGTTGAGTAGCCCCCCAGGGGAGGGTCACATTATACATTACAGTGGCTTATTCACTGTGTATTATCATTATCATTATTGTTACATTTCAACTGTATTCTATTCATATTTTACCCTGCAATTTCCCTGATACCTTTCATGCCCTCCCCTGATATTAGGGCCAAGACTGTCACTAATGGGGGGTTTCCACAGCATAATTTTGATATATTTGGAGTAGAGAGAAAGAGGAATCCATCAGTACCAAAATCATTATGATCAGTAATGCGAAGGTATTCAAAAAATGACCATAGAATATTTGTTAAGGTGTATATGAACTTTTTATTTAATTTACCAATAAAAAGATTATAGTAGTATAGATCCTCCGTAGCACATAATCAAGACAGAAATTAGCCAGATTTGTCTAAGATGTGTTTCACATGCATACCATACAGAAAGCCTCAAATTCATGCAGAAATACAAATATTGATAGAACAATATCCAAAAATGAAAAGGCATATTTTGGCTAAGGTATACCAAAAGAACCACACCAGCAAGGGAGTAACAGTAATTGGAAGGAGGTCTGGAGGCAGACCCCCAGTTAAGGAAATATGGTTGGGGGTCCTAGGGTGGAGTTCCTAGGCTTTGAAGGTGTTGGGTTCTTAATGCAATCTTTGTGATAGTTTATAAATTTAAGAGCAGGGTTCAATTGTTTCAAACTTCCTTTTCTTTTACCCAATTTTTAAAATCCTAAGGAGATTACAACAACACTTTCCTTTACACACTGAACTCTTCATCTGTTCCTTTAAATAATTACTGGTATTCAACCATCATAAGCCTCTCTCCTTCCCTAGCACAAGATATAAAAATACCCAAATTACCTGCCTTGTCCTTCGGATGTCCCTCTCACCCCACTGCTGCCAATCCCACTCTTTCCATATTCAACTTTAAATTAATGTTTAGTTGCATTTATTGTTAACTGTCTTTATAGTACAGACATACTCACCTCACCACACCTCCCTCACAAATTAATTAAATAATTTAATTTACAAGAGTGGTTGTGCCTTTCACACACTTCCAAAGGAAAGGGTTGATACAGGTTTTTCCTCCCCAACACCCCCAGCAAGCATTGCAAGATAGAGCTGAAAATCGAGAGCATGAAGTGGACTTAGGTGCAGAGTGTTACTTTCCGTGATCTTTTTCTTTTATTTGTGGCATTACCATTCATGTCTGCAGATTATTTCTTGTACTAATGGCTGCAACTACTTGTCCTCTACAAGCATCTCATCTTCAATTTGCCTTAGCTTATTGTGGCTATACCATTAAGATTAACTGTAAAGTTATTCCTCAATAAGTAATTATTGCATTGATAGTAGCAGTACTTCAGCTGCGTGGCATCAAGCAATCACTGAGATGTCTGCCCCTCTAAGCACTCCAGCAAAAGACCAAGAACCCTCCACATAATATATAATATTAAGAAAGAGTTTGTAGACCTCCCTGGTAATTTACCATCAAATTTAGAACCAACCCAGCTATATCTTACTAAAACATACATTTTGGTGGTCTGCTTGTCTTTAGCAACATAGCATCCCTACACTCAGTCTTGTAAGTTTGAGCCTCCAAAAGTTACAATAGTATGGTACTAATATAAATGCTTTATACAATGTACAAGCAAAGAACTGCAA
>NC_061849.1:20325287-20327787 GCF_019202785.1 Penaeus chinensis
AGGGTGGTTCGTTGCGTCCTTTAGGCACGCAACAATGGACTCACAGTCTCCGAAACCTGGATACCGCTCGAACCAAATCGCTCCTAAACACGCAAAAGTCTTCAGAACCTGTTGCGAGTGCATATTTGGGCCATTTTTCCTTTCTTTTATCTTCCCCATAAATGTGTTAAGCTGTATGTGCAGTTACGCTCGCGCTGGTTTTGTTAGGTTAAAGTGCTAATTGACAGCAATGGTACGCTCTCCACTGCTGACCTCAGATCACATTACCGTGTGATCAATGGTATGGGTTCAAACAACAGGAATATCGTTCATTTATTACGTATTTCTTTATTTTTTCTCGTGATTAGAGAGTATATTGTTTCAATTGCAACGAATTTAGCGCATTCATGATATTTCTGTTTTCATGAACAGCATATCATTATTCTTTCTCACTACCCATTTCCCGTCTTGACCTGACCTCCGAGTGAAAGCTATCAGTCACATCTGCTTGGGACAGCTGTGTGACCTGACCCAACTTTCACTCTGAGTGATCGACACGTGAAATGAATGCGAGAACCGCTGGCATTTCCCGTATATTGTTTTCGAGACTTACATTATAGGATAACGCGTAGCATCCGTTGCATGTTCATTGGTGACACGTTCTATCGGCGCTAAAGCGGAGCTTGTAACGCGAATTACTTACATTTTTATATAGCGCCAGGGATCTTCCCCTTTTCATAGTGTCAGAATGCCTGATTACTTGGGGTTGCGTATATGCCTAAAGATCCGCACTCTGACGAATAGTTCGTTCGACACTTTTTGAGCCGGTGTGACCCGCGGTTAGGTCCGTTAAATAATGTAGGACTAGGGTTTAAGCTAGAATTGAGATTCTCTTATCAATCACATCCCGCTCACCCCCTTGACGTCGCTGCCATGTTTGGGGTAAATCCCATCGATTTGTGATTCATGATAAATACCCGTAGGGCATTGCATGAGCGCCCATCACAGACTCGCAGATAGAGTGGGTTATTAATATTTTCCCAGCTCATTTCGCTTCATAAAGTACGGCAGATTAGGGTACAGAGACCCCCCGTCAATTGAAGTCTGTATGCGCAGTTTGACATGTTACCTCGGCAGAAATTATTTCCCCGAGAAGATTCGTTCACGAATTGTTTCACGTCACCATTCATTAGTGCGTCATTCTGTCGCATATCATTAAATGTTAAATTCAATGTAGTATTTGAAATAATTTTGTATTACTTCTATAACTCGTTTATTGCATTTGTGTAAAATGAACGTTAATTTCCGTGTTTGGCACCCATGTCCGGTCTGTGTGAGGTCACTTTCACTCTCATTCTTCTCTGCGTTACGACAATTGGTTCAAGTAATTCCTTGCGGATGCCTTTGTCATTTCCCTTATTTACCCTCCTGTCTATCAGAGACGGTTAGCAGTTCAAGCTAGGTCTATGCGGACCGCTGTTACAGTCTCTCTTTCTCTCCTATGTTTTTCCTTAACTTTGTGAAAATAAAACACAAAATGAAAAAAAAGAGAAGACGAAAATAACGAAAATTCAACCATAAAAACTGCAAATTATATAAATAATCGGCTAGTGGCGCTTAACATCCCCTCTCCTCTGTTGTCTTTCTTTTCTCTTACTATCTTGGCCCTTATGTGTATAATCTTGTTCACGACATCTGTCATAGTACCGAAGGAGGCCCTGCTGCAGAAACGGTCACCTTCGGGTGCTGTAAAAATCGTCACCGGGAAATCGCCAGAAACCAAGAAAGACTAGGATGATTACGCCCGTCGATCCAGTGAAGGACCAGGAACTCGCCAGAGCAGGTACCAGTCGACCCATAATGCTGTGAACTTGCCTGGATGCCGCAGATCCACTCAACCTCCAGGAGCTCATAGGACCTGGATGAGATCTGCGGGAACGTGCATTGGGCGAGTAAGCAGCCGAGTTAGGCCTGGTCGAGGACTACGAGGACAAATTCAAAGTCAAGGAGGACCTGTGCGAGACCTTCGAGGACGTGTGGATGTCGAGGACGAACGGATTTACCAGGGACCAAGATGAAGACGACGACAGGGACGAGCAGCCACGAAGATGCATCAGGGACAGCACACGCAAGAACGAAGTGTTTACAAGTCAAGAACCAGCCAGGTTTGGTCACCCTTGAGGCAAATATCAGACGCCTCGAGGGCAAGGCGTGAGTAGGCAGCCGAGCAGTATAAGTATGTATAAATAGCTTCCACGTGGCGTACAGAAGCACGTATACGCGTGGCTTCACCGCAGGCGCCCCAACGTGCCCCACGCCCCCCACCAGTACTTAAGGCTCAGGATGACCCAGGTCAGAGAGAGTGCATTTCAGAGGGTCCTGGCGACCGCTGTGGGTCAGGCTGGCTCCAGCCACGTGCCCCCCTGCGGGCAGACCCAGCACTAAGACTTACCAAGACTTGTATCTGTGTGAATATCTGTGTTGCTTACGCTTCTCAATAAAAGAGGTTAAGCCAACCGTC